>NC_074726.1:4586450-4886450 GCF_947242115.1 Biomphalaria glabrata | reverse complement strand
CCCTTTACCTCTTTACATACATCCCTTTACTTCTTTACACACATCCCTTTACCTCTTTACATATATCACTTTACCTCTTTACACACATCCCTTTACCTCTTTACATACATCCCTTTACCTCTTTACTTACATCCCTTTACCTCTTTACATACATATAGCATACCAATAAATACACCCACATTTAGGATTTTCAATTTTCATTATTTTTCATTTTTATTTTTCTTCATTCTCAGTGACTTTGAAATGGATGAGGAGGTGATGAACTTTATGCATGGACATATACACAGGTAGGCATCTTGTCCTGTCATTTAGTCCTCTGTCCTAGTTATACACAGGTAGGCATCTTGTCCTGTCATTTAGTCCTCTGTCCTAGTTATACACAGGTAGGCATCTTGTCCTGTCATTTAGTCCTCTATCCTAGTTATACACAGGTAGGCATCTTGTCCTGTCATTTAGTCCTCTGTCCTAGTTATACACAGGTAGGCATCTTGTCCTGTCATTTAGTCCTCTGTCCTAGTTATACACAGGTAGGCATCTTGTCCTGTCATTTAGTCCTCTGTCCTAGGTATACACAGGTAGGCATCTTGTCCTGTCATTTAGTCCTCTGTCCTAGTTATACACAGGTAGGCATCTTGTCCTGTCATTTAGTCCTCTGTCCTAGTTATACACAGGTAGGCATCTTGTCCTGTCATTTAGTCCTCTGTCCTAGTTATACACAGGTAGGCATCTTGTCCTGTCATTTAGTCCTCTGTCCTAGTTATACATAGGTGGGCATCTTGTCCTGTCATTTAGTCCTCTGTCCTAGTTATACATTGATATGCATCTTGTCCCATCATTTAGATATACATAGGTAGGCTTATTGCCTCGTCATTTAGTCCTCTGTCCAAGTTATACTTAGGTAGGCATCTTGCCCCATCATTTAGTCCTCCGTCCTAGAAATACACAGGTAGGCTTCTAGCCCCATAAATGGAAGTATGGTTTCAACAATATCTGAGACCCTTCTAACAATAATTGTTTTCTTCTAATGAATCAAACTACTGCTTTAACACCCTTATTAAGAATACATTTAAACTGAAAAATATTTTTATATTTGTCATTAATATATATATATATTAGCTAAAAAAGTGTAAAACCAATTGCATGTTCACTATGAGTGTGTTGAAATGATTTTCTCAAAGTAAAAAGTACTTTTTTTTTTTCATATGTAGTGATTCTCCTTACTGTTTCTCTTAAGCATGGCTGTAGCTTTTTCTTTCAAGTTGATGTAGCTTTATTACTTTTCATAAATAGCGTAGCTTAAAAAAAATATTTTACTATTTGGCATTTGTACTTGCTGGAACATCTGACAAAAGGGAGGACAGATTCTTTGCACGTGTGTCAATGTTTTAATCATTAGAGTTATTTCTCACTTAAACAAACAAATAATATATATTTTTTTAACTAGCAGTAAAATAAATTGTTTGTCCATGAGGCATCTAGTGTCGAGAGATAACATTTTCACTGTCATTAACAATGTAAATGATGTATTGTTACAGTTATTTATAAGACATTGCACAATAGTTAGGTCATTAAAAGTGTAATTGAATAAACGTGGTATTGCTTAACTTATCGCTCATACTAACTGGATATTAATTGTAAAATCAAATAGATACATCAGTACAAAAGCCACGTATTTTTTTCTGGCATATTAAAATAATTGTTTGGCATGTCAGCACAACTTTTATCTGGCAACGTTAGCTTAGACTTAGCAGAAGGAAAAGGGATTTTTTTTTTTTTTGGGGGGGGGGGGATTATAGTTTCTTGTATGTGTGTGCTTTCAAATATGGGTAATGAAATGTGTATGATTTAAGATTGTGACCACATTACGTTTGAATAAGAACGTTTTAGATCCTCCCCTGCATACCTTTTAGTTCGTCTTCAGGTGTCTTGGTGTGTTGTTTTGTAAACATTGACATTATATCTACAGATAACATGTTGCTGTCTTTTTGTTTTATATTTGTTTGTGCCCTTGTTCTGTGTGCATTCTCTTTCAGAGTAGGTTCCGCCAATAACACGGTGATGCCCAACCTGATTCGACCTATGGGCCATTTTAATAACCAACTCTCGTGTCGCGGGCCACATGACCGAAAAGGTACAAAAAAAACGAAATTAGATCGACCTGACACAGTTTGATTAGAAACTTACATTAATTTATGAGACTTTAGACTTTTTGTTTTACGCGTTGGAAAACGGCTTCATTTCTCTATTTAAAATGTGAGCAACATTGTAGCTAGTTTTAGAGACTCATTTTTTGTGTCCTCCAATACTCCAATCTCTAAGCGTAGTTCAACAATCTTTTATTCGCTGTTCAAACCATTCACGATTCCATTATATATGTTGCTATTTTTAAGCAGCCATACTTTCTTTACAAATTAAACATGCTGGCTTGTTATCAATTTCCACAACAACAAAAAAATGTAAAGATCCGTTCACTTTTCCTGCTAGATTCTACATAAAGAGTCAAATCTCATAAATGCACAAATGTCAAAGGCTAAAAGTGAGGGCCCAAACTGTTTTTTATGAAAGGGGGATTTTCTACACTTTGTGCTGACGTTTCGGCGGGCAGGATAGAACCACGTTGCGGGCCGGATCTGGCCCGCGGGCCGTATTTTGGGCATCACTGCAACAGGTTTAAATTAATTGAACTTACCATACTCAAAAGATACAGGTTAATTTTTTTTATTTGAAGAATTTTAAAATATAACTTTGAACAACTGAAATTAAAATGTCCGTTTCTTTCACCCTTAAATGACATTTTGTTTTTCAGTTAAAAAAAAAACAAAAAACTTTTCCTTAGAAACGAATCAAATTGATCCAGTCAAGTTTTTGTCTTACTGAAATCTTTGCTTAATGAGCAAGAATGCTTTGCTAATAAGAGGATTGGCGTCTTTCTTGTCACGTGATAGTTCTAGTCTGCTCCGATTAAAGTGCGTACCCAACAGCTGAGGGTTCAAGCCATTGAATGATGGGTACTTGTCAGAAGCGCGGGATTATCTGTCAGTATGAAAAATTGGGGTTAAGAGAGGTGTAGGCGGTTGTTGGATGTTCACGCCCACTACCCTGCAGAGTTATGAGTTTTAGCTTCGTTGGGGGTCAAGGTTGATTCAACACCATTTCCGGGTCAGCAGAAGTAAGGACGCTCTAAGACTGAAACGTTTTTGTTTAGATGGCATTTAGACCTAGATCTACGTCAGTCGGACGGTAAGATCGATCATATTAACCGCCCCTGTCGTTCTGTTTACATCATGTGATTAATGATTACAACAGCATTCGTTGTGGGATTTTGATACGATTCACCGAAATGTATAGTCTTATCTTATAAACTACAGACGATACTTCAAAAAAAAAAAAATGGATACGTCCTTCGCGTGTCCTTGGGTCAATCTTGTCATGCGTGTTAAATCAATGACTTACAGTCATTGGTTTCCGTGACTGACTAAATTTGATGGCGTTGCTAACGAATCTTAACCCATTGAATTAGCCATTGAATTTCGGCCACTTAGGTAACTTGTATATCGTATATATAGAGGCGGAAACGAGATGGGTAAGTCTAACGAGTCAAGCTATAATTATAAATGTGTAATTAAATACAAATACAGATTTGACAAGTCGTAGATAGTTTCCGTAACGATATTTTCTGAACACTTCTCAATAATACAGGAAATATAATGAATCAGACATCACTATTGAGGAGGATTTTAGCGTCTAAAAGTATCTTTAACATTCTTGGTATATCTGTTTTGTTATTTATTTATTTATTCATAGATATGCAATAATGTTGTTTTTTTCTCAATGACTACCATTTTTGTTTCACGAAATTCTCACATAAGATTTCTTCATACAAACATATGTTTTATTCACGTATATAATAAAATTTTGCAGCAGTAAACTAATCTATAACATTAGGAAGCAAAAGCCACTAAGTCTTTCTTCCTCTTTGTTATGATTGCATGTATTAGTCGTTATGTTGTTTTGATAGGTCGTTAAATCCCAATTAATGAGAGACTGCTGACAAATCTTCGCATTTATCAGTGTGTTTGCCTCCCCTGTTTGTGTCAAACGTCACAGGAAATACTTGGCTGATGGCTTTATCTGATCTGTTATGGAAGTCAAGTCACGTGCTGCGGTATAAGGTCAAGGTCCATGTAACTCCCTGTCCTATGTCTTGATCTAGTGTCTTTACTGTCAGAAGGCAGTCATTAACTCCAACACCAACTTTTCAACTACAGACAGCTGATGAAGCTCACCCATAAGGGCCCCATGGCCGAGAATAGGACGGAGCACGGCCTGATGGACAGGGACACCAAGGCCTATTTCGAAGAAGTGATCCGGGGCTCGGCCCTGTTCGGGCTCCTTCCCTCCCGGGACAACGACGGCTTTGGGGATGAGGAAGAGGAAATCTTCGACTATAGGTATCGCCATTTTTGTCCACGGTCCTGTCATCACCGAAACTCGCTAACACTTGGCCCCCAGCACTTTGATTTTGTCACTCTAAACTGCTCTTCGGGCTTGTAGAGAACACCTCTCGTAGATTTCACCTTTGCCATGTCCCGTCTTTATTTCTTTCGTTATGGAAAGACCTTACTGTTTGTCTTTCTCCTGAGTGTTTGTTTTGTCAAAGTGTTCACATTTTGGTATGTGTCAAGACATTTTCAGGGTTTCATATAACTGGCGATATTAATCACTGTAGGTTAATCCTCAAGATTGTTAAAAATTTGTGTTTTTTTTTCTGAGGTTTTGTTGACGTGATAGGTTTTGTTGATGTGGTAGGTTTTGTAGATGTGGTAGGTTTTGTTGATGTGATAGGTTTTGTTGATGTGATAGGTTTTGTTGATGTGATAGGTTTTGTTGATGTGATAGGTTTTGTTGTTGTGATAGCGCACTAATGTCTAGATCAGGTGTTCTCAACCTGTGGATCGCGACCCCCTTGGGGGTCGATTGACAATTAGTCAGGGGTCGCTTATGTCCAAAAAAAGGGCTTTTTTTCCCATTCTAACATGTAAAACTTGTCAAATAAGTTTTTTCCATTGAAATTTACTAAATATATTGTTGTTCGAGGATAGATGTTGCAGACAACTGAATCAGAAATTATTTCGAACATTTTGATTGTGCAGCAGATATACATTGTATAAGTTTACTTCTGAACTATCATCTGTTAATTTAAATCAGTGTTATTCATCATACTTGATATGTTTAAGAAGCATTTAGGACTCCTTTAACTTTGAGATATAGTTGAATCATAAAATTGTGATTAATCCGTAATATATGAACTAAAGAATGTATGTTTTAAAAAAGGTCATCCAAAAATTTGAATTTTAATACGTAAACTCTGTTTAGAAATCCGTAACACATTCGACAACATGAACATCGAATGAACTCCAAATGGTAGCTGGGAAGGAAAGCATGGGCTTGCTCTGCTAAGAAACTCTGTTGTTTTTGGTAGTTCCTCATAGCTCCCCCCATTCAGTTCAAGTGACCCTTCAGTTGTCTCCCCTCAGCTCTTGGACACTCTTGTCAGACCTGCACCACTGTTTCCTCTGAGTGCACCATGATCAGTTTATGCAGGAATTGAAAACCCCCAGTATGTCATTAGTACAGAAAGTAATATTGACATGCTTCCAACCTTCATCTGCTCTCTATGACAGTAATTACATGTACCATGAACCTGGCAAACAGATAAAATGATAATTATTTCTTTGAAATAACATTTGCGCAGGTGTGCAGACATTTCCTCCCTCCCCCCCCCTTTTTTTACTTTTCAAATCTACTCAACATACCATGTGCACTTGCTCCAATGAAAGTCCAAGTTAAAGAATTTTATGAGACAAATAGTTTAGCAGTCAAACATTTCTCTTTAAGTAGGCCTACACAATTCTGGATCAAGCATCTGCAGCCATGTTACGCTTTGTCTCTGTTGCACCCTTTTCTTCCACTTGAAATAATATATATATTTCCCGAAACAGCTGTTCTCAAATTTAAATACAGAAAAATTGGCACGTGTGTGGAATGTGAATAGGAAATACTAACGTAAATAGATGCACGTCATAAAGAAATTATTTCATTGATTTGTAATTAGATACTAAGGAGACATATATATATTTCAAGACTATAATTACATACTGTACCGTGATTAAACATTTAGCTTTGGCAATGCTAATCAGATAAATACATTAGGCCTCCAATTATAATTTTGTAATATCATACTTATAAACCAAAATAATTTAATGTTGAGGGTCGCCAGTAAGTGAGGAATTGTACAAAGGGGTCGCCAAGCTAAAAAAAAAAAAGGTTGAGAACCGCTGGTCTAGATCTATGTGTTACAATTTGTTGTTAATAACTGTTTACCACATCCCAGGGACGATGTTTCTTTTTATTAAGGTTTTGTAAAATCTACTTCAGCAGAGACTTGTTTTAGTACCATACACAGTTAGTGTTGTTGCACAGTAGTCAATAGTCTAGTCTGATAGAAATGTTAATGTTTTAATGTGTTGCATTTAACCGCATGTCATTGGCCGTGTCTTCTGTTTAAATTACATAGTTCAGTGAAAACAATAGAGAGACTTAGATTATACAGTTCAGTGAAGACAATATAGAGAAAGAGAGAGAGAGAGAGAGTTAGAGTATATAGTAAAGTGAACTCTATAAACTTAGAAAGCGTTAGTTCATACAGTTCAGTGAAGACAATAGAGAGAGACATAGAGAGACTTATTATATAGTTTAGTGAAGACAAGAGAGAGAGAGAGAGAAATACTTACATTATATAGTTAAATGAAGACTATATACTTAGAGAGAGGTAGATTGTATAGTTACTTAAAGACAAAAGAGAGAGAGAGAGAGAGTAAGATTGTATAGTTCAGTGAAGACAATAGAGAGAGATAGAGAGAGAGATTATATAGTTCAGTGAAGGCAAGACAGAGTTAGATTGTATAATTCAGTGGAATAATAAAAATTAGATTGCAAACTTAGTTAGTTCAAACTTTATAACGAGAGAGAGAGAGAGAGATAGTCTTGTTAAATAAATGTGTCATGATTTTGAAGCTTGTCAGTCCTAAATAAATATTGTAATTTACTCAATCAATACATAACTCCTGAAACTGGTATAAACATTTAAAACGAGATCCATTAACGTGTAACATTGGTTATGTAGATCTTCCTATGTATCACTTGAACTTTTGACTACACTCTAGATACCTGTCATTAGTGGCGGGTCACTCTGTAAGCCTTTGGTAACCGAAGCACGTGAATTCCACAGTGCTCTTTCACTATACAACTTATTTGTGTCTACGGAAGATGTCACTTCTGGCTATGGCGCAATGTTCTGTTACCTTGAACCTATTTTCATTCAAACATACCTCATCTGACTGTGGCGCAGTGTTTTGTAACCTTGACCCTTTGTTCATTCAAACACACCTCATCTGACTGTGGCGCAGTGTTCTGTAACCTTGACCCTTTGTTCATTCAAACACACCTCATCTGCAGTGTTCTGTAAAATTGAGCCAATGTTCATTCAATCACACCACTTCTTGACTGTGGCGCAGTTGTCTGTAACCTTGACCCAATGTTCATTCAAAAATACCACTTCTTGACTGTGGCGCAGTTGTCTGTAACCTTGACACTTTGTTCATTCAAAGATACAACTTCTTGACTCTGGCGCAGTGTTCTGTAACCTTGACTCTTTGTTCATTCAAGGATACCACTTCTTGACTGTGGCGCAGTGTTGTGTAACCTTGACCCTTTGTTCATTCAAAGATACCACTTCTTGACTGTTTCGCAGTGTTGTGTAACCTTGACCCTTTGTTCATTCAAAGATACCACCTCTTGACTGTGGCGCAGTTGTCTGTAACCTTGACCCAATGTTCATTCAAAGAAACCACTTCTTGACTGTGGCGCAGTGTTCTGTAACCTTGACCCAATGTTCATTCAAAGATACCACTTTTTGACTGTGGCGCAGTTGTCTGTAACCTTGACCCAATGTTCATTCAAAGATACCACTTCTTGACTGTGGCGCAGTTGTCTGTAACCTTGACCCAATGTTCATTCAAAGATAACCTTAAACACCTCACGTGCTCAAGCATATTTTCGTCTCTGGCATTCTGGGAATCATTATCGGCTCGACCGCTGTAACAAGAACTTTCTTAAAGTTATCAAAGGTATGACCCCCCTTCGCCCATTGTTGCCACAGTAACTGAGAAAATGGGTTCGAATTACACCTTCGAAAACAGATTTGTGTATATGTTTTTGTATGTGTGTGAGAGGATGTATTTTATCATCTAGAAACTAAAATCGATAATCCTATCTTACCCTATATTGTTTGAATTGGTAAAGGGGGGGGGGGGGGGGGGAGGCTGATACTATGGCTCGGGCATTGCCCACCTCGTAATGCTTCTCGTCACGTGATCGACTTAAGAATGGCGCAGTTTCCATAGAAACCATTCAGTAAACTTTTTTTTTTTTTTTTGGCCTTCTCTTCTTATGAAGCGAAGATTGCCATTTGATTGAAAGTCTAAATGACAGTTCACAAAACAGGGCTACACTAAATAAGTTGATACATAGGACTTGATAAGCTCCTGTTCAAATTTGCGCCGTTCAATGATCATTGTAAGCTTTGAACTCCTTTTAAAAAGAGCCGTAACCTAATAGGGTTTTGTTTTACGTCCCACCTGGAGTTCGCTAGATAAAGGATTATTATAGTCCCTGAAGGCACAACATGGCTTAAAAGGCTAACATGAGCCGATTCGCCAGATCTCTTAAATCTTGAGTTCTGCAGCGTCAATTAAGTATTAAACTGACGCTTGTTGGCTGCTTAGTGGGAAGGTGCCAGCCCGCTCTAGCTGAGTCTGTACTTGGGCGTAGCACGAGGTAGCTAATTCTAAATCGAAGACGTATAATTCAATGCTCCTTTCTCTTTTTCTGTCGTGTATACTCTGTAAGAAGGATTAACCTTTCATAACAGGAATCTGATGAATAGTCACAAAATATAAAACGATATAATAGCGAGATTTTATTTATTTTTTTTACTATTTCCCGGTCTCCCTCTATCTCGGTATCACGCAATCTTTTTTTTTTCCTTACATTTATCACTACGTGATTCCTCTTAGCCCCGCCTTCTGAGTTATAATGTATTCTGAAAGCTTAAATATATACCATAACAGTTGGACTATAATGTGTAATAAATTAATGTGAAGATACAATGCCGGAGAAATTTCAACTGTTCGATCGGAGAGTTTATCGATCTATCTAGCAAAAGCTTGATTGTAAAAGGAAGCGTTGAACTCACTCTCTGCAGTCCAAAATACAGGGGCGTAGCTACGAATTTTCCATCATTTGGGGGCCCGGGGGAGGGGGCTTGACCTCTGTGGGGGCCCCTGCACTTGCGTAATATTTAATGTAAAAAACACTCATTTGGTGCCCCCCTCAAGTGGTGGCACTGGGGATTTTAAAATTCTCCCCCCCCCCATCGTAGTTACGACACTGCCAAAATTAATTCTCGCCTTCTTCTTTCTTCTTTCTTGTCCTTCCGAAGCACTTATACCAAGATCACCATAGCTCGTCATAACTTCTTAAATCCTGCTACCTTCCATAATGGCTGCCTGGTCGTGCGGTTTGCGCGCTGGACTGACGTTCAGATTTATCGATGGTCCAGGGTTCAAACCCTGCCCGCTCCCATTCCCCGTCGTCCTGCGGGAGGTTTGGACTAGGAAGTAAACTATCTTCAACTCTGAAGGAACATCCGAAACATGTAAAACAAACAAACAAACATATCCAGCCCCTTGAAAGGGCAATCTGAACGTTTTCAATCTCAGAGCAAACGCACAACACCTGTGCCTCCCTGCCTGCGTATCCGACACTGGTTCGATCACTTAAACCTCTCCTGCACCGGGCCTAAAAAAGAATATTTTGTTGCAGTCACTGTTCTATAGATGCAGCTCAATACTCGCAGGAGAACTGCGCGCATCGATTCCCCCCGCATTCCCTTTAATAACACCTGTATGGATTTGTAAGACCAAAAATACTGTCCTTGTCTTGGGGCTGTACGCTGTCTGCTTAAGGAAACAATGTCGATAAAACAATTTACTGCCGGTGATAGATACTTAGCTACAGATTTTCTACCTGACTTGACATTTTACAGCGTATTGATAAGGGAAGGCATTCTCTCTCGTATGTATTGACTTAGGTTAATTTCAGATCATCTTGGCCCCATTGTTTCTCTCTTGTTCTGTTTTCCTGTGGGACGCTTTCTTGCTGCAAAGTAAATAAAGAAGATCTCTGTTAGTCTCCGGGTTATGGAAGTTATATGACTATGTAGATGTTACCGTGAAAGTCCGATATGCTCTGGTGGAGGTCGAAAAGAAGGAATAATTAAAAGTCATTGCGAAGACATGTTTGTCGTTAAACCGAAAAGAGACATAGCATCTAAAATCGAATTATGGCGTTTATGTAGCGCTGCTTTCATGCTTGTAGCATGCTCAGAGCGCAATGGACCAATATCATTTGTGGACCAGTGGGTGGAGAAGGTTTTCCGTGCTGCCTTTAGGCGCTCAGTAAACACAACACGAGTTGGGTGTCGAACCTCGAGCCCCCATCATAGGTAGCCAAGTCAAGTTCAAGAGTACTAACCTCTCGACCACACTTTTTTTTTTGTCTAGCGAAGAAATCGTAAATATGTTAAACCGAAGAGTGGAAGAGCTACTAACTAAATAGATATATTTACTAAATGTTTATTATAATATTACGTAAAAGTAGTTTGGGACAATGAAAAAGCCAAAGGTCAGGTTTTTTTTTTTTAAAAGGAGGGGTGGGGGGAGGGGGGAAGATTTAATCAATACCTAAATAGAGGTTTATTTATTTGTAAAAAAGCTTTTTGTAGATTGCATAATGTCTAATTATTTTAAAATTCTAAGGAAAGTGAGTAGATTGAAGTTCTTAGATATAGATATAGATAGATATATACGCAATGACATAAACAAATGGGGAACAGAACTATTTACTTGTGCAAATTGTTGCATCAATGTCTGCGCACACATTGTAATGACATCATCACTTTCAGTATAATTGTTGTAATCTCTACTCTTCCTACTCTATTATTGATGACGCCAATGCGCCTTGAGCATTTGGACTGAATACATAAATTGTTCGCACATCTGTTTACGATTAATTGCTGAGAAATGCAATCTAATATCACCGGATATATTTCATATGGAGGGGAGTGTTACTTTAAAACAGCGTGTGGGTTGACCACATGTGTATTTACATTGGCTTCTAATTCGTTCAGTATAGCTTCAATGTTGAATTGGTGTCTAAACGTAAGCCAGGTCTACAGCGTAAATATACGCCATGCACTCGTGTCGTACAAGGTGGTATCTGTTGGTCTCATTGTTTGATCTAATTTAGTGTTTTAGTCTTAAGTCACAGTGTTCTGGTGGATATACAGTGTTTTTAACATAAATATTTACTCTTTGTTCTTTTCTTATTTCATTTCTTTTTATTAGTAGGCTTTGTACTTTATGTATAATTTACAGTTCAATTAGATGTTTTATTTTTATCATCTATTGATTCATATCTCTTTATCTTTATTTTGTATATGCTATTATCATTCTTCTTTAAATTTTCCTTTCTAGCCTTAAAGTATTTTTTTAATCGTTATGTTTTTGGTGTGTGTGTCTGCGTATGTTTTTAATCCTATTATGGTTTGTATTCAGGTCACAAACCAAACCATGGATTTTATATCAAACAAATTATTCTAAATAATAGAACAGTATTCCAGGAGCTGATATCTTTAATAAAAAAAAAAGATTTAGGAAAGAATGTGTACTTTGAATAATATGTAGAATTGTTCCTAAAGTTTGTTTTGCTTTTTTTTTCTATTTTTATTTTGCCGCTTGGTTTTGTATCAATCAGCCAAGCAGAAGATAATGATCCGGACTATCAAAGGTTTGTACTGTCCGTTGATTGTCTTGTTTCTGTCTGGTACGCGAGTCACGTGATGGCTGCCTTCCTGTTCGTTTAGCTTTCTGGTTTTCGGGTTTAAATAATTAACAAGCAAAATATTTTAAAACACTTTAAACAAAAAAAAAAAAGGCTTATCTAAGTGATAGAAATCCACAGTGACATTCTTATATCTCAATATTTTAATATTTATTTCCTTTTTTTATATAAAACAAAATTATGCAATACCAATATTTAATTAACAAATTGGTTAGTCTTTTTAATTGATTCATGTTTTTTTTAGGAAAAATCAATAATTGTACTAAGTTTCAACTTGATCCAAGAATGTGAAGTGGGAGAAATAAAGTGTAAAAAATTTGCACCAGACGCACAGACAGAGAGGGTTGATATGAGCTTTGTAAACATAGCAGCTTGCAACTCATTGCGAAATGACAAAATAATCATCCCAAACATACACATTATTGGTTAATCCCCTTTGTGCTTTTCCCAAAGTCCATACAAGTAATAGAAAAGACAAAAGCCTAAACACTTTATAACAATCGTACGCTGCTGAATAATGAAATTAACTGATCACTGACTCGGTAGACTTTTATCATGGGAGATGCTTGTCATTAAATGTTTAGCTACCAAAACTCATGGGGTCGAGAATGAATCCTGCATGTAGTTTAGGAATCATCAATTCGAGATTCAACTCTTTGAGTTGTTTTTGCAACTAAAAGTATTGTTTATGGACTGGTGGTCCTGCTAAAACATAGTGGAGCTAATTAGTGAATGAACGCTGTATAAAAAGCTTTATTCCTATTATTCTTGTTATTTAGTTGTGTAAGCCTGATCCGGCAGTCCTAAGTCCTTGTCGTCTTCCTGTGTATTTTTTAAACTAATGGATGAAAACTAATACAAAAAAAAAAGTAATGTGAATGCGTTACAATTATTTAAGAATTGATTGGGAATTAGAGATAGGTTATTTTAGTTGGTGGTGGTGGTAAAGCGTTTGGCTTCGGAACTGAGGGGTCCAGGGTTTGAAACCTGGGAAATTTAATTTCGGGTTCTTCATGGCGCTTCTTTGTCCATCCAGCTGTAATGGGTACCTGACGTAAGTTGGGGTAAACGTAAGGGTGGTTGGTCGTTGTGCTGGCCACATGACAACCCTCGTTAACCGTGGGCCACAGTAACAGATGACAGATAGTGGGAAGCGTGGTCGAGAGGATAAGTGCGTTTGAACTTGGCTTGGCTTGGCTACCTATGCTCGAGGTTCGACACCCGACTCGGGCAGAGTTGTGTTTACTGAGCGCCTGAAGGCAGCACGGAAAAACCTTCTCCGAGATACCCCCCCCCCCCCCAACTGGTCCACAACTGAGATTGGACCAAAGCTCTCTGAGCATGCTATAAGCATGAAAGTAGCGCTATTTAAAAAAGCTATAATGATATCATCTGCCATATAGATCATTACACGTATATGGTATAATTATTTGTAGACTATTTCGGGTGGGTATTCATAGTTTCATCATGTTGTTTGTTGTTTTTATGTCCAAAATTAAAGCTTACTTTCTAAAAGCTTAATAACTATTGTGAATTTTTGTATATTAGTCTTAAAGCTTTTATTCCGTCATTCATTTCAATGATGATAAGGTATAGTTCATCTAGCTGTTTAATGTACCTTATCGTTAATGTAGAGGATACTCTGGTCATTGAGTGAATGGTTGTGTGTGTTTCGTTGTCTTGGTCTATGTATGTTTTATTCATGCGTGTGTGTGTGTGTCTGCTTTACTGTATTGATCTTTTAATTTATTTTGTTTTATTTTGGTTGCCATGGCAGCGAGCCAGATCACGTGGACACCGCGAGGAACCAGTTGAGTCGAATTCTGCTGGCCAAAAAAGTGGCCGAGGCGTTCATGGCCAAGTCAGTTGTTTGTTGTGTTTTTTTTCTCTCCTCCTCTCTCTCCCCTACTTATCGTTCGTGTTTCCGTAGTGGTGACATCTTCTGTTGATAACCTGGATAGTATCGTCAACGATCTGTTTCGATCTGGTGTTAGTGACCTAGTGTACGGTTCTATGGTGTTCTTGGTCTTTTTATTTGTTGATTCTGTGTTGTTTTTTTTTTCTTCACCTTTTTTTTTTTCACTTGTGAATACTTAATGAAATGTTTATGCATATAATAGTGTTGTTGTTTTTTTTATTTTGTTAAATGGATTCTTACCTATAATCGTGATGCTGCACTTGTTTTAGTTGTAAGCTTTAGGAAGGGGGGGGGGAGGTTGCAAAAGTCATTACCATACTATGGAAAAGGAAATGACATCATTGCAATTAATAAAACAAGTTATCTACATTTCATTTGGTACACAGGCTAGATTCGACTTTGTCGTTGAGAAAATAGAAAGGGGGGGGGGGGGCAGCACACGTGTTTCCTATCACAAACACTTTGTGTAGATCATTTGATGTTGTAACGTTTTGTACTCTGTCTCTACATTGGGCTTTTACTTTCGAGCATCTAACGATCGATCAGTACCAACACAATTGAGTAATTATAGCTTTTAGAACTTTACATTGTTTAGGCAAATAGATCTTTATTCTTTTTTTTTTGTGTGTTATTATAAGAAGCTTTGAGACGAACGATAACAGTTTTGACAAGCAAAATATAACAAAATCCTTTTTTAAAAAAAAAACAAGCTTATCCAAGGGGAAGAACTCCGCACTTACAATTATATTCTTCAGCAATGTAGAAGCTGTTTTCCTTATCCATTACTAAAAAAAAAATAATAATTAATTTGCAAAAAGTAATTGACTAATTAATTGTTGTTGTTGTTTTTGTTTTTACGTTTGTTTGTTGTTTTTTTTTTCGTAAATTGATTCCTGTTTGATATTTTAGGTACAATAAATAGTTGTTTAATTTTCAACTTGATACGGGAATGAGTGTGGAAGAAATAAAGTGTACAATATTCTAAGGGGACCAAACCCTACATATATAGATAGTTATAGCTGTGAATACTGAAGGAGTAATTTCCCTTGTTGGTGTCAAACGAAATTAGTAAATTGCCAGCTATGAATAGACTAATTCATTAATTTTTTTATTAATTGTTTTCCCTGTATATGCCAATAAATAATTGTGCAAAGTTTGAACTTGAAAGACAGACAGGATGAGTTGATACAAACTGTGTAAGAAGTAGGAACACCGATAATAAATACCATTTTCATTTACAACCGTAGAGTAAATTATACGTTTTACATTCATCAGTTTTTTTTTTCTTTTATTTGTTTGGTTTTGGTAATTAGAATATTTATGATTTTTAAATATTAAATGTCAACATAGACACCGAAATATAAAGATTGACAGTCCAAAGAGACATGTGTATTCGCTCATTTTAATGTGCTGTTTCATAATACAAACAATATTCTAGGACTATTATTTAATCTTAAGTTGTTGTTGTTGTTTTTTTTTTTTCAAGTTTTAAGAATTTTAACACAATGTTTATTTTCTAATACACATATCAGAAAAAAAAAAACAACCTAGGCGCTATTAATTATTTGCATTTTTTTTTTATTTCTGGGGAAATCATAAAATAGTATGTCTGACATCTCAACATCGCTTCTGGTTGCTGTATCTAGATTTTTGTTGAAACCGTATTTGAAAATGAACACTTTAGGTGTTAATACTAGGTCGTCGGTTTGTAGCTCCAAACAGCTAATACAATTAACTCTTTCTCTCCGTAATTATTTACCACATTCTGGTGGAATCAACGCTGGTATCGTCAGTTAGGAGAGAAAAGAGCTAATCAGGTGGCTGCCTGGTCGTGCGGCATGGGCGCTGGACTGTCGTTAGGACTTGTTGATGGTTCCATGTCCATACCCTGCCTGCTGCCATGCCCCGGGAGGTTTGGACTAGGAAGTCAATTATCTTCAACTCTGAAGGAACATCCGAAACATGTACAATATCTTTTTGTTTACAAACCGATGTGAGTGTATAAACTTCTTAATGATGTAACCAGACTAATTGTAAAACTAAACAGATTGAACTTGTATTAACAAACATACAGAGTATAGATGTTTTTCGAAACACAAGGGGAATGATACGAGACATAACTCACTAAAATTACACGTCTATTCAGTGTCACGTCTATTCAGCGTCACGTCTATTCAGTGTCACGTCTATTCAGTGTCACGTCTATTCAGTGAAACGTCTATTCAGTGTCACGTCTATTCAGTGTCACGTCTATTCAATGTCACACGTCTATTCAGTGTCACGTCTATTCAGTGACACTTCTATTCAGTGAAACGTCTATTCAGTGTCATGTCTATTCAGTGTCACGTGTCTATTCAGTGTCACGTCTATTCAGTGACACTTCTATTCAGTGAAACGTCTATTCGGTGTCACGTCTATTCAGTGTCACGTGTCTATTCAGTGTCCCGTCTATTCAGTGTCACGTCTATTCAGTGTCACGTCTATTCAGTGACACGTCTATTCAGTGTCATGTCTATTCAGTGTCAAGTCTATTCAGTGACACGTCTATTCAGTGTCACGTCTATTCAGTTATCTCTCGCTAGTCTTCTCTATTCAACTTCCGCATCAACATTTTTATCAACCTCGAGGTTTCATCAGAAACTATTTAATTAGAAATCCGAAAACATCTCCACCCCATTTACATATGTTAGTTCAGAAACACCCACTTACACTCCATAACATAGAGTTAGCTATTTTTAACAATGCCCATTGCAATATGTCACTGCGGTTGACGTTGGGAGATTGTCAGTGTACACAAATTAACTTGTAGAAAATGTACGATTGATTGCATACCAAGACTTTCAACTACACGTGTTTAATTCCATCTTCTGCGTAAATCTGGAAACGAACAGAACAACTTAGGAGCAGGCCTACACCTAACACTTCACGACTTGATGTTGAAAACCGCTTCAATGGGTGGCTCGATAATGACGCCATTACAACGTGTTATTTGGAAACATTAAAAAAAAAATGTCAACATTAACTCCCCTTAGGATATAAATAGATAATGATGTTTTTTCTTGGAAACTTCCGGCAGACGCAGAATACGGGACTAAATGTCAGCACGTCATCATAAAACAATTGGATTGGTTGAACTTTTTGTCTTATTGTTTAAAAACAAAAAAAGTTCTCTGTTTATCTGGTAAAAACATTCCACCATTTGTTTTTGTTTTTTTCACTTGCCAGCGACTTTCGGACAAAAGAAATATGGACATACTTTACGCATTTTTCTGACGAGGTTTTTAACCCAATCTTAACCCATAACATAAGAATCCAAAGTAGGCTATATACAAAATATTTTTGATAAATATGCAAATCGTCTTCTGGCAATGTCCGGCAATACCACAAACTAATCATTCCTTCTGCAGGTAGGTTCCCTTAATATATTTGATAAATATGCAAATCGTCTTCTGACAATGTCCGGCAATACCACAAACTAATCATTCTTTCTACAGGTAGCTTCCTTTAGCTCTGCTTATTTATCCTCTGCAGTTAAATTTCATTTTTATCTGTTCGCATTTTGGTAATAAATATATGATTACAAAAGGCCTACGTCTCTGCCAACTATCGTAATCTAGGCAAATGTACGAACTAGTTTCTTTAACCTTTTACTCTACGATAAGTCATTGAGATTATCGATTAGTATTGAAACATTAAAACAACAAATGTAGAATTTGGGTCGTACACATTTAATCCATGTATCCAACGACGCCGTCTTGGGCAGAACTGCCTGTTCACGACAAAGGACACATACCTAGCAATGACAAAGGAATACAACTCAAATATGACATATATTAGCAGAGGTATTTTATGTGACACTGTAAGTCTGATTAATTCAACAATCACTTTTGTATTTTTGTAGTCGTTGTTTTTGCAAAATCTTATGTCGCACACATCTCTTGACATTTTGACGGAAGGTTTTTATTTGTATCTATATTGTTATTGTTATTAAACCTGACTATTTATGGTCTATCATTTTTTTATTGTCTTGTGTTGTCTGTATATGAGAAAAGAGTCCTTGTAATCACAGCAAATCTCCATAAGGATCAATAAAGCAGTCTTAGTCTTAGAAGCATTACTTTATTGATAATTTGTTACATTATTATTATTAATTGTTACTAAAAATTATAGCTGTTTTTTGCTACCGTTATAGTTTCATAAATCAAATTTATTAGTAGTTATACATATACTTATTAAACTTTCAGCTAAAAAGTTATTATATACTACTCTGAAAAATAGAGCATTTGTTATACAAAAATGTTCTTTAAAATATTCAACATTTGCGTCACTTGAGTCTGTGTTATTTAAATTTAAACTCTGTACAAGATATCTTGTGTTTGTCTTTCTTTCTCTTTGTCTCTCTCTCCCTCTCTCTTTCTCTCTCTCTCTCTCTTTCTCTCTCTCTCTCTCTTTCTCTGTCTCTCTGTCTCTCTCCGTGGTTCTCTTTCTCACTCTTTCTGCCTCTTTTTTGTCTCTCTTTCTCACTGCCTCTCTGTCTCTCTCCCTCCCTCTCTCTCTCTCTCTCTCTCTCTCTCGTTTTCTCTCTCTCAGACTCTCTGTCTCTCTGTTCTAAGAGTGATACCATCTGCCAGCAATCACGGCGTGTATGCGCTGTGAGAATACTCCAGAAGCCGTTAGCACAGTGGCTGTTGTGTTAAAACACTGCAGTCAATTTAATTAGAGCTTAATTTAGTGAACTTACCCTAACAGTGGTATCATGTTTCATCGGCGTCACTTCTTAGGGGATGGGTAATTTCCCAGTGTCCCACTTCTGACACCCAAAATACGTCATGGTTTATGATTTGATTGTTTCAGTAAGCCCGACAAACACGCCGCTGGGGAGGTAGACGACAACAGCACTAGGAACACTGTCACTCAAAGTGACAGCATGAACGGCCTGTCCTGGGATGCGCCCCTGAGGACTGCCAGAGAAAGCGCCCTGGCTCCCGATGATTACAAGTACGTAATTTTTTTTATTTTTATATTTTTTTTTTTACATTTAATGTTTTCCGAGATTTTTTATTTTTAATTTCCACGGATAAATCAAAACGTGGGTTATCTCGAAGACCATATTTTTAAATTACCGACGACAGTGCTGGAATATTCAATGAATGCCCCGTGTTGACCGCAAGCTTCGAATGACAAGGGCAGATAATTTATCCTCCACGTCGCAGGTGGAGTTGCTGGACCTGAACTTTGAGATAACCGACGGCAGTGTCAGTCGGGGGGATTTCGATATTCAATCATTGTCATTGGGTGTACCGTAAAATATTACCAGATTGTTGGGAAAATGCGTAGGTTTGAATATATGGTACCCTTGATCACCTGCTCTCCTGTGATTCATTGTTTAATTTATCTCAAGCCATCCAATAGCTAACAGTTGACATCAACAAACGATGTTTTAAGTCTTTTTGGATGTTTCAATATTTCTCTCTCTCTCTCTCTCTCTCTCTCTCTCTCTCTCTCTCTTTCTCTTTCTTTCCCTTCCTTTAAGTATTTTTTAAATATGGGCATATGAATTGAAAAAAAAATTGTTTAAGGGAATTAAAAGAACCTAATGGGGTTGTTGTGGTTGAGTGGTAAAATTCTTGGCATCCAAATAAAGGGGTCTTGGGTTCAAATCGTGATGAAAAACATAGGATTTCAAATTTGGAATTTTTAGGTAACCCCTAAGTCCACCCATTTCTTGAGTACCTGACATTAGTTAGGAAAGAAAAGACGGTTGGTCATTGTGCTGGCCACATGATACCCTTTTAAACCGACAACCATAGACACGGATTACCTTTAAATCATCAGTCTTTAGATCTGTTATATCTGCACTTAATATGTTAGATTAAAACTAGCTCAGTTAGATTACTTAAAGTGCTTTAGAAACGTTTTTTTTAAGTATATATAGTAATATTATTTTGAAATGTCTTAAAAGACATGTACCATAAAATTTTGGACTTAAATCCTTATCATTACATGATTTTATCATCCTCTGATGTTTTGAAATATGTCAAAGTCAGGCCTTTGCATTCACAATTAATTCTGTAATCTTCTGTGGTCTTCGCTCTAAAGTTTAATCACATTGTGTTCTTGTAAATGTAGTGATATTATTTGTTCACATTATTCTTGAATCCTTCTGACAGTGAGAATGAACATAACCCTCAACGCAGTGACTTCATCATAGAGGCAGACCTACAGACAGAGAGAGAGGACCTCTTAGGTAATTCATTATGTATTCCTTACCTACCAGTAGTCTAGAAGTCAAGCTCTAAGTGTCTTGTCTGTTCTAAACAGCTCACATGCAGACTTACACAAAGATTGGGTGAATAAACTCTGTGTTGAGAAGTCAATCAAGGTGTAAGCAATTGACTGAGTCTCAAAACTTAAAGATTATAAATAAAAATGAATAAATAAATGGTAAATTTTGGAGCTGATTTTGTTAGTATTAAAGCTTAAGAAATAACTACTTTTTTTTTCTGCTAAATTACTTTAGAAAGTGTAGTATTCATTATACCAGAAATTAATGCGCATTTAATAACAACATTTGATGTACAGATAAAAGGTATAGTAAAATACGGTTAAAGGTTAAAAAAAATAATAATTTCACTCCAGTATTAGAGGAGATATCTGCTGCTAAAACTTAAAGACTTAGATCAACAGTCTGGTTTACCAAGGACTATAGACTAGCTGTTATGGTCACATTTACTAAAACTATCTCGGCAAATGTTATCTTATCTTATCTTCTTCTTCTTATCTTATATAATACAGACATTACTTCAAAAAAGAATATGATTACGTCCTACGTGTCATGCATTTAGTCATGCATAATAACCAATGACATAAATTCTGCCAAGTCACTGGTTTTCCTGGCTGACTCAGGCAACCCATTCCATGCTCTAATAGCACTAGGGATGACTGAATATTTTTTTCAACTTGTTTTTATTAGTTTTAAATTTTGTTTCTGTTGGAGAGTCAGACATTTTATTTTTTTTTAGTTCTGTGAGGAAGATATATTGTAGATTTTTTAAGAAATTTTAGAATCTTAGTAATTCCAATAGATGCAAAATTAAAACTATGGTTAGGTATTTTGAACTCTCTCTCTCTCTTTTTTGTAATATCCTCAAGAGAACTTTGTCTATTACTAACAATAAACATTAGAATTCAATTTTTTCAATTTTCCCAAAATGTACATGTTTCATTGTCTCTGTAATGAATCATTTATTTGGACAGCTTCTTAATTCTATAAATCTATTTCCCTTCTTTCTTCTCTAGTCTCTTTCTTCTATATCCTATTTCCTCTAGATCTTATTTCTTCTCTATCTTATTTTTTTTTAAATTCTATTTCTTCAGTAGTACTGTTTCCCCTCTAGACAATTTTCCTATAACTATATGCTGTATTCCACTGCGTCTGCATGCATCAGTTGTGATAAACATTTTTACTCACCAGTTCCATATTAGTTTGAATGTGTAGGCTAGTGCTGTGGTTTCCAAACCTGTTTTTTTTTATGCAAAGGAATGAATATAAGAGTAATAAAGCGTTGTACACATCTTTTATCACTGATGTAAAATATTACATTTATATTTATCAGAGCCATTTAAAACATAATTATATAATTTGAATTTTTAGTGCTGGGCATGTTGCATATTAAGAGTAAATGCATTTGTTTTAGTTTTGCCTAGAATATAGCCCTTGCAATTAACATGAAAAAAATTATTTTTTTTATAGTTATAACATCAAATCATTTATTTAAAGTTATTGGTTGAAATTTTACATAAAATGAAACATATCAATAGAACCTTTTTTTATACAGCTATTTTTTAATCATTTTCTTTTTGCTTTCATGACCATCATTTACTCATTTATTGAACAATTTATTTGTACACATATTCAGTAGTGATTTTACTAATGGTGTTATTCCAGTCGAATGTAAATAGTCATTTGTTTTAAAACTCATGGCTCATGGTTTAGTTTGTTTATACTTCCCTGGGTTGAGGGTCCCAAACAGAGGGGCACATATTCTAGAATGTATAGTCTGTACCAGTTGCATGAGTTATTTCATCGCAACAAAAAAACATCATGTTTGGTATGCTGTCTTGACCTACTTCTAATAGTCTACCCACTTTACTTTTTGTATAACCTTGTCAGAATGAGAATCAAACATAATAATGTTAGTGATTTGTTTTGTTCTGTTGCAAGTCTTTGTGTCATGCCTATTATATAAATAATCATAATGCATGGGTTAATCAATGATACAAATACATTTGGCTGCATGGTCATACGGTTTGCTTTTGGGATTGTTGTCATGATGGTACAGAGTCTAAGATTTGTCTGCTGTCATTCCATATCTTTCAGTACCTGCAGGAGTTCAGACTAGGACATAAAAGTCTTTCTCTCTGAATCAAGGCTCAAAATATATAAACAAAAATATGAGATTAGTTTCTTAATCTGATTCAAACAGAATATAACTCAGTTCAATAAAAGATTTTAACTTACAAAATTAGAACTTCTTAACAAATCTTCGGGACGCTGCTGTTCATCAGATCATTCTTCTTTCAGCATTTTCTGTCAAGATTGCTTGTTAGAAATATCTCATACACTCAACAATTGAATCAACTTTAAATTGGTCCGCAGATTGACCTACTTTAATAATGGGGTTGATAGAAGGGCATAATGGAGTTTTAAAAATGAAAAAAAGAGGAAAATATTGACCAGTGTTTGTCGTCCAAAGTTTCTTTAATTTTTTTTTTTTGCACATGATTTTAAAGCTTCCTTTATTCTGGGGCTTCACTTTTTAGATTAACATTTTTTTATGTTGTTCTTTTTTAGACATTGTTTTACAAAAATATTAATATATCAGAAGTATCCAAATGGCATAATTTGTCAAATTCTTTCTACATTATGAAAGTAATATTGACAGACTTAAGGGAATTTTAAATTTTATGTTAATTTTTTTTTTCAGAAACCAATTTTTAAGAGTGCTTTTAGATTTTCTGCCTAAAATTTAATTAAAATATTTTTAATGATTCTCTTAATGTGAATTTAAATAAATTTTTATTAATTTTTCGGTAATTCAGTATTGGTACCATAAAATAATTAGTACTTAAGAACACTTTATACTAGGCATAAAATGAGAGTACTGGAATAGATTTTAATTAAGCTTTATGTTATACATCCATTCTGAGATTAGTTTTTCTTAATCTAAAAGGCAAATTGTGCGGCTGTGTATGTTTACATGTCTGGAAATGTTCACCCACTTCCACATAAGGTACAAAGTGAATACTTGCCATACAGTAGGATAATCTCTTTGCAATACATGAGACCAAGAGAACTAAATGGATAGGAAATATAGCAAAAGATTTTATGCATTATGATTTTATTACTGCTAATTCCACATAGGTGTTGCTATATATTATTTTTCTCTTTAACCAAATAGTAAAATGTCATCTTTTGGGCTTGCTCTTAAATGTTTAAAAAAAAATAGTTGATGGGGAAAATCATTTATCTTTTTTTTTTAAAATTAGTTTCATTAAAATAAGTTGTTTTTTTCCTCACACTTATTATCTGTCTGTATGACAAGCAGAATTTCTGTCTAAACAGAGTCTATCTTTGTTTTGATGTTCATTGTAATGTGAAGAATGGAAATTTATTCTAAGAAATTGAAACCAAGCAAAAAACAGAAACATTTTGGTACAAATAAGTAGGAAGATCAAATGTTTAGAAAGAAAAGCTGAAATGGTAGAATTTGTAAAAGATAATCACAAAGTTAAATGATTAGGCCCAATTAAAAAGAATCTTATTTCTGACTAGTGAACATATGATTTTATGAGCTCAGAAAACCATGTGGAATACTTATCCACTAAACTTTGAATTACTTTGTTAACAAATATCAGCAAGAAAATTAGCTGCTATTCTATATTCATTCAAGGTATTGGGAACTGTTTTATCTATAGATCTCATTTTTTTTCACCTTTTCTTCATCCTTCATAACCTGTCATTCTTTTAAAGACTACAGGGTTTGGGTTAGATTTAAGGATTACTCCTAGATTAAATTACTTGGAAGGTTTAGGCATTGAATTGACACTTAAAAAAAAAAAAAACATTCATTACTGAGAGCTAAGGAGGGGAATAAAATTTTTTTTGTAAACAAAATCTTGACTTTTGAAATAACTTAATACAGTTGAGAACCTACTGTGAGTCAGCTTGTGAACATGTGAAATTAAAGGCTTCATATAGTTTACTAATAAATCTTTTTTTTTTTTTGGTTAAGAATATACACTTATATTCCACCTTGGGAATGATTTTTTTAGAAAACTTTAGATTTTAAATTGTTTTAAATTTATATAACAGATTCTCATCACTATGATTTTTTATTTAATTCTTATTTCTTTTTTTTTTAAGGGTGGTCAATTGTTCTGTTTTGTTATTGGTAGTTAGAATATTGTTGATTACTTTTTCAATGAGATAAAGGTGCTTATGAATAAAATTGACTTAGAAAATTATTGTGTATAAGAAATGGGTTATTCCTCTTAAATAAATGATTAGTACAGCAGCTTAATTGTTTCATTAAATATCTTAACAAGATGTTATTATTTTTTGTCACATTAAGAAAGATATTAGTTATTGACTCTATTTTTGAATGCAACATTTTTCAGAAACCAATATGGCAGACTAAAGACAAAAAATCTTCCATATAGCCAGCTGCAAGCAGCCTTTCAAGACCAAATATTTAACAAGTCATTTTGGCCCCTTTGTTTCAATACACATTATTTATTTTGTTTATTCATTCTGCGCTATAATTTGTAAATTAACATTTTTTGTTTCAATTAGAAAAGAAAAATTAATTGAAACTAACAGTTTTGTTTTTCTAATAAATGAATAACATATTTATTAGATCTTGTTTTAATTTTTAATGATTGTCAGATTTTCTTGTAGTTTCACTATTCATTGCTGCACTTGTCTTCTGAAGTCTATAGTAGTCATAACTTGTTTCTAATTAAAATTTTCAGCCCATGGTTCTTGCACGTGTAGGACATAAACAAGGCACCTTGCACTTTATGGAAAAAAGATTTTTTGTATATGTTTCTTTCTCATTGTTGTTTTTCATAAAATATTTTTAGGCACTTAATTTTTTGTATGCTTTTTTTTCACACAACAAACGCTAACATTCATGTCATTGCTTAGTTTTAGCATAGTCCTACAAAGATGCTTAGGCTTACACTTTAGTCTGGTTTATTTCTGATTCATCCACAGAGTATACAGTTTTAGTCTTGACATTAACAAACTAAACTATGATTAGCATAATTGGTTGAAAACTATAAGTCCTGTTTTTTAGTTGTTTTAATTCAATGATTTAAGAAAAATAAGTGGCAGCTCATGAATATGGAAGATGAATGGGATAGTCATAGAGACTTATAGTCAGTAGCATAAGGCTTTGTCAGACACATGGTGGCTAAGTTCTAAAGCAGTTGGCTTACAGCCCGATGGGTCCCAGGTTCACTGATGAATGAGGTAACCAACCGCCTTGACTTTTCTCTGCTGAAAGTCAGGTAGCCATAAGAAGTTGGGTGGACTCAGAAGCACCCTAAAAATCCCGAAATCCAAAAGTCTTCACCTAGATTTGAACCCAGGACCCCAGGTTTAAAAGCCAAGCGCTTTACCACTAAGCTTCCCCCCCCCTTTACAAAATATATTGCTATAGCCTTGCTGCTGACACCTTTTTGCAAAACAAGTTAAAAGATCCTATTTGGAAAGTGTAAATTTGTCTCTTTAATTATTTGTTTCTGAAACAGTTTTCTTGTCTTTTTACTTTAAAATTTTAAATGCTCGATTTATAACAACAATGTAAATAGAACAAAAACTTTGCCTCTCAAAAAATATATATTACCGCCTTCACAGCCCCCTTGTTATAATAGTGATTCCCACCTATGGGGTCAACCCCACAATTCGACAAACATTTTCCTTAATATTTTTTTACAGTGAAAATTTTTTTTTTATTTTGAAGCTCCATTTTGTTACATTTTCTCTATTTAATGGATTTAATGGACATGAAACCAATAGGCAGATAACATCTAGACACTTAGTGTTTTATTGGCTTAGTAATGTTGTTTCTTTTAATCATTGTGTGTAGTCTTAACACACTTTCCTGTCAACACATCTACTTTTTGGCTCTGTCTAACACAAAACACCTGGCCTCTCTTATCTTCTTACTAATATAAAAACAAAATTAGGCTGACTCTGTTGGACCCAAATCAGCACTCAGTTTATTTAACTCTAAGGTAATTACACTATTGCAGTTATCACCTGTAGTAATTAAATGAAAATAAATAAATAGAAAATTCTATTTCGTTTCTATTGAAGTCTAACTTATAATGAAATATCCTTGAAAATAATTATATATATATATATATATACTTTATTTTGCTGCATTTAGTATCTGGTTGTATAATGTCTTTTGAACGTATAATTAATCTTTCTCTCTGGGTTAGTCGCATACATTCAAGTTAATCTTCTAGTCCCAACATTTCATTACAGAGGAAGATAGTCCAACAGAACTGGCCAAGAGGTTAGAATCTGAGCTTACTGGAAGCATCCTGGCTTTGTGGCAGCAGAGGTTGACCCAGTCAACATCTTTTGAAGGGGAGATTGAAATTGAGTATGCAGAGTCTGATATCAACAGCAGTGGTCCACCGTCCCCGAGCAGCGATGACCCATCTGTTCTCCCACATCCAGATCTTGTCAATCACAATTTTGGAAATACGGATCGAAACGGTAACAGGTAAGGCAAAGTGAAACTTAACATCAAGTGTCCCAAGCTTTATATATAGTTCCTCTATCGTGGTTCGAAGATGACCACTTTTGTCATCTTGGGGAGGGCTGAAGGCTTCTTACTGGGGTTTTGTGCCTCCTCATGTGGCTGGTGAGACCTATGTGAGCCCGGAATGTTCGGCTGCACACTGGGCGTTGGACTTGCTTTTTTTTCTCTGACGCTTTTCTCCTGCCAGCGCTGTTCTCTTGTCCTCAGTAATTTGTGTGCCAGTTTTCACAATGACGCCATGATGCTCTGTCATGTGCTTCTGTGTACCAAGTGGCTGGGTCAATGCTGAACGCTTTCAGAGAAGCTTTGAGGGTGTCCCTTAAGCGTTTTCTTTGTCCACCTTGTGAGTGCTTTCCTTCCCTTAATTGGCCATACAGGAGTCATTTAGGGATGCGAGTTAGGACGTGCCCTGCACATCATAGCTGGGACTGCATCAGGATTGTGTGGATGCTTTGCAGGCCCGCTCTTCAAGGACTTCAGTATCTGGTATTTTTCTTGCTATTTACATTCAGAATTTTTCTGTGACTGGTCATGTGATAGTGGTTCATTTTTCTAATGTTTTCTATAGCTATACCATTTGTTGAAAAACAAGTATTGAGTCTTTGAACTATTTCTAAATAAATAATATTCATATAGGCTATCTGGGATCCCTTAGATGTGAATATAATGAACTTCTCATACAGATCAAAAAAATGATTTATTTTTTTTCTCAAGGTAGAATCCTGAAGCCAATAAAATATCAGTGGAGGTAAGGTTTCTCATCTCCAAATCTAACGAGCCCATCTCACCTGAAGTTTTCACCTACTTTGCCCCATTGTGCTGGGCCTAAATACATGAACCACACATGAAGCCCAGACTGGTCGTCAAAGGCTATGTGAAACACATGCCATTGAAAGGTGTTTTTAGGTATTTTAGTGCTAAGAACTGCTTCCAAAAATAGCAACCTTACAGAATCTATCAAATATGGTGGTACCACTTTCAGACGGTGCGATCAATGATGTAAAGCTAATCTGTTTCTAAGGCCGATAGTTAATGAGCGGATCTTGTGGCCAGCACATTGACCAACTATATTAACATACCCAATGAATATCAGGTATCCTTTAGAGTTAGGTAGACTCTGGGGTATCCTTAAAATCGTGTAATTCATTTGGGATTGGAACCCGAAATCCATCAGTTGGAAAGCAAAGCACTTTACCACTCAGCCACCACACCCCCTATCAAATAGTAAGCACTAGAGTATTGTACATATCTCTTAATATTAGCATCATCTTTCATGTCGCAGGGCCACCACTAAGCTTCCCATGCCAAGCTCAAGTGAGGGAACCAACGCCACCCTGGAAGAGATGAGGTCCAAACTGAGGAAAACAAAGTTTGACTACAACACCGACACCAAGGTTCGAATTTCAGAGGCTACCCCGCTTTTAGATTATAGGAGTGTCCTCAAGAAGAAAGGAAATGTTTAAAAATATATATATATTTTTTTATCTCAGTGACAATATAAATAATGACTTTCCCATGAGTCTTCTGTCATTTTGGCAAATGTGATACTTATCCATTATCCTATTTAATGTAGCATTCAGATATATACATATATATTTATATATATACACAAAAATTAACAAAAGATCTCTATATTGTTTATAATGACGTATTTTGTATAAAAAATTTATTATCCTTTCAGTAAATATTTTAATAAAATATTTTTGAAACAAGCACAAATATTAAAATTTTTGAATCATGTACTTTTTTTTTGTATTATTGGGTTTAAATTATCTTCTTTTTTTATCCTAAATTTCTTTAAAAAAAAAAATTTTATATTTTGTTTCATCTTAATGTGATATATAATTTACCTTAAAATTGACAATATTTTTTTTTGTGGGTTTCATTTATTTTGTTTTTGGTTTGAGAATGAGCTGCCAACATTGCTGTTTTCTATTTCAATGTTAACTAGACATTCCAGGCTCACATTTACATGAATTGTTTGAAAGTCATTTTTTTTTTTTGAAATGGCCGAACTTTCAAAGTGTTTTCACTTTTGGCCTACACAAAGATGTGTAACAATGGAATGTTGTTGTAGTTACTTATAGGAATTATTATACAGTCATTTTGTTACTATGGACTTTATTTATTTATTTTTGTCAATTGTTGGGGATAGTTTTATGTGATTTTATTAGAATCAAAATATACATGGGACCATCTAGGGTGATATTCAGTGTTGATATAGGTGACAACTTCTTTACCATCCTTCTTATCCCATATGCTAGGACAAATCAAACAAGTGCCCCTTCTTCCCTAGTGCCATTTTGAGCCAAAAACAGATTGCCTGAGTCAGCCAGGAAAACTAATGACTTAGCCAAGTCTATAACTAACATACAACATTAGATTATAATTCATCTACTTATGTAGGATACATCCTTCTTATCTCGTATCGATTTATGTAGGACATAATTAGTTTCTTTTTTGACGGAAAATACCCATGGATAAGCAATGGCAGCTGTCTTATTTTTGCTCATATGATTTTTCTAGGCATTTGACCTATTTATTGTATCCATGGAGGAACATGGGCTCCCATCTACAGCTCTCCATAGACTTTGCACAGCTCTTGTGCCCCATAACATCTTTGCTTTTTTTTTTATTGTCAAGTCTTACTTTTATGTAAATTCAGTCTGACCGAAATTAAGACAAACTAGAATTCTGTTAAGGATGAGACTGTTTTGAATTATTGAAACACTACAACTATATCAATCTAAATATAAATTTTCTTCAAATTTTCTTATTGCAAATTTTCTTATTGCTTGACCTACAAAAAGATATTGAAATAGTGATTTTATATAATTCAACTTTTTTTTTACATATACTTTAGAAGAAATATTTGGGTACAATTATTATATTTGTTTACATTTATTAAGGTTGTGGCAATAGTATCTTGTAAATGAACATGATTCCTTATCAATTATCTGTATATTTCCAAATAAAATGCTAATTAACATTCTATTGTGTATGTATTTATGAATGTTTCAAACTAACCTACTTTATAAATTACTTACTCCCATCTGTGCTTTGAAATATTTGTGTTGCTTCATAATGCTTCACATTGAGGATGATGAAAACTGTTTAAGTGTTAATTCTTCCTTGATCTAATGAAAACTTCAAAGTAATCTTGGTAAATGTGTAGATGCCCTTGCATTATTTTTATACAAGTCACCTGTTACTTCCTTTCTGAAATATTGTAACACTTAATTACAAAAGTGTAAACAAACTTTCAAGAAGACTATTTAAATATATTAATGTAACTAGTTGAAAAGTATGCATTAAATAATGTAATCCATCAGGATCAATTTCCTCTGGGACATACAATAGTTTAATTCAGCAGACCTATTTAAAGCCCAACACTTTTTAATTCAAAACATTAATTCATCACAGAGACAGTGCATGCATCTTTTGCTACTGCATTTTGTGCCAGTTGCCCATTAAGTAGTGATAAGTTTAAAGTTCTTATCTATGACTACTGTATGACAGTTTTCCTGGCTTTTTTTAGTGTTAAAGATTTGACTTACACAATGATCAGGATAATTGGCAATTATAAGCATGAAACGTTATGTCTTCCTTAAAAAAATGGTAAATTATTTAGAGGTATAAAAAAAAAAAGTAAAGTTCCCCTTTCAGACCTTGTGGTCTATAGGGCAGATGATGTAAAGGTCATCTGATTCTGTGGCCTACGATTAACGAGGGTGTCATGTGGCCAGCACAACGACCAACCGCCTTTACTTTTCCCCAACTAATGTCAGGTACCCATTAGAGCTGGGTGGACTCAGAGGTGCCCAAGGTCCCGAAATAAAAATCCCAGTCTTCACCAGGATTTGAACCCGGGACCCCCGGTTCAGAAGCCAAGCGCTTTACCGCTCAGCCACCGCACCTCCATTTAGAGGTATGACTACGGTAAAACTCCCACTGTTTTATCTAGCTAATATCCCTACTTTGACGAAGCTTTCTCTTTCTCATTTATATTTTAGCCTTGAAACAGAATTTCTTATTACACCATAACTAGTGTATTTGTGACATATAGTCAAATTCTTTGAAGTAGCCTACAGCTAACCTTTAAGACGTTTGCGGTAATCAAACACACCCCCCCCCCTTCCAGTTCCATAATCCCATAATCGTCAGACTATCAAGAGTCAACTGTGTATCTAATGTTTATTATTTTTTATTTTAGTGATAACAAGTGATAAATATTTCTGTGCACACAGAAGTTGTGTATGCACACTAATCAAATTGTTGATAATAGTTGTTACAGCTTACTATGAGCAGATGGTACTGATGCAGGCATCCTCCAATCTGGCACTGATAGTTATAAAGATGCTGTAAGCTTAGTCTTGGGTTCAAACCTTTTTTTTTTTTATTTTCCTTGTTGTCTTCATCACAATATTGTATTCTAAAGATGATACACAATTTTTTTTTACTTACAAATGTTACATTCAGCAGGGTCTGAAGGAAGACAATATTGAAACATCAACTTGTTCACTTGTTCAAATGAATTCAAAATCTCCTGAATTTGTTTGGTGTTTTTTAATTTAGATATTACTGAAGGCTGGGCGGTGAAGGAAATGTTTTTCTAACATTTTGTTTACATGTTCAAAAATTATAAAAAAAAAAAAAAGAAATTTTGTTTGTAAAATCTTCATACAGCAAGCAGTCTTCTACAAAGGTTTACTAAACCAGAGTCCTGGTAAAGAAACTTAACTTAGAAATTGTGTCATTAAATGAATGCCTAGATCTTCATTTTTTCATTAACTCGCAATTGATTCTAGATACTTATATTTTAATTTCTGTCGTTTTCTCAAGTTTGATGTTGTCTTCATGTGATTGCCTTTTTTTTTTCAGTAAAGCTACTAATGTCATTATTTGTATGTACATATAAATATAAATGATTTATAGGATTTGTATAAATGATTCTTTAATATTTATGTTGGTTAAGCTAAGTCCCTACATTTATCTGAAAATTGAAAAATATAATTATATTTATGAACTAAAAAAACGAATTTTAAGACAGAATATAAAATCTAACTAGAGCTTTTCAAGACACTGTTATTGTATATTTTTTTAAAACATTTTATGTTATAGTTGTCCTCATTATTAATGTGATGTTTTTCAATGGTATGGATATAGTTATTTCAAAATGATGTGTTTATCAATGCAAATAGTTTTTTTGACCTTTACAATTATTGTTCCGAGCAAACTTGTTAACTTTTGAAACAGTTTCAACTCTTGAACATTTTTGTGTAAATTATTAATGTACCTGTTAATTGATTTAATTAAGTTAGCTGTTGTAGTTATATAGATGTAGTGGACTTTTATTTTTTTGGTGGTTAAATTTGACACTTAAAACCACATTTAGTTCTACTTTCATTTTACCTCTTCTATTTGTTTCAAAGAAAATTTGGCAACGATCAAAGCTTTTGATTTTACTTTTTTTCTTAGTTTTTAACTTTTCATATTATCATGTCAATAAGATTCTCAGTTATCTAGGTTTAGTAAATTGAGATCTTTTTATTGAATACAATTTTTTAATATAGAGAAATATCCTCTTCCCACTAAAAAATAAATCGTACACATCCCAAGGGCTGTAATGCTTTGTCTTTGATTTTGACAATTAAGTATTACTGCTTTATTTACACAACCACACAATCCATTTGGGACCTGCATACTTTGCAACGTCTGATGCAGACAAAGCCTTGTCCGCTGGGTGTCTATTTAAGTTTTCTTTTTCGTGGTATGCACCAGTCTTCTACAAGGGTTTTTCTTATGGGCTCTTAGTACTACACATAATTTTTTAATTGGTTGCTAATCCTGATGGTCCCTGATGAAAATGAAAGGTTGTGAACAATTAATAAAGCTGTTTCTTGGTGATAAGGTACTGGACAATAAAAGCAGGTGAGACTGTCATGATGAATGTCCAACATTGAACAAATGGGATGAACTCCTCAACACAGTGAAGCTTTTAAAGTTTGGACGGTTATGATAAACTGTGAGTCAAGGCTGTCACTGCCGGTGGCTTTTTCCTGAGAGCAATGAAGTATCTTGGTGGTATGTGTTATCCCATCACAAGCTGATCATCCTGATGCTCCTAGGTTTGAACCCTGCTATTCTCCCATAGTCATGCAGCAGGTTTTGGTTCGGATCTAATAATCTTTAAATCTTAAAGAAAATCAGAAACATGTAAAACAAACAAGCCATGTTGCCGATTGTATTGTGACCCAATGCCTATTGTTACCTAATTAAGTTCACCCTCTGTTTAGTGTTCCCTTCTGACATTCTTTCTTCAATTAGTCATTAACTCTAATCATTGAGCCAAAATTTAACAATAACTTGATTTCATTTCCATCTAGCCTTAGTATCAGAGCAAAGACAAAACTGAACTATAGGCTGTACATTTCTTTCTTTGTAATTTTTTTTTTTAGCTGTTGTATTTTAATTTCTTTGAAAGCTACTTGTGTTCAAGCATTTCATGTCTGACATGATAACCCAAATCACTTGTTCACTCCTCTGACATAGCAGCGCATGTATTTTTTAAGCAATTTTACATCAATGTGTTCAAATTGTCCTATGTTTAAGTATTCTTACAATGCAGTTGAAAAAGGAAAAAAGAGTTTGTTGGTTAACAAAAATATAAGATTTATAAATATTAAAGATATAAACTAAGTTGAAAGTAAAGTTCCCTTTTTCAGCGGAAATATATGGGGCAGATCATCTTTTTGTCGCCCTTGATTAACAAGGGTTATAGGTCGGCAGCGCAATGACCAACCGCCTTTACTCTTCCCCATCTAATGTCAGGTACCCTGTAGAGTTGTGTGGTCTCAGGGGCACCATGAAAAATCTTGAATTTCAGAATCCCAGTTTTCACTGGGATTTGAACCATGTACCCCTTGGTTCAGAAGCAGAGCTCTTTGTCACTTGACCACCACAAAGAGATAAATAATTAATGACAATTTGGTCAATTTTAAATGTTTTTAATAAAGTTTTTGTCAATTTTTTGGTCTTTTTCTTCTAGATCATTATAGTTCTAATGTTTAAGACCAACTGATTAAAAATTTTACCTTATTAAGTTTAATATCAATAATCATTCTATAAATTGTTCATTATTATTATTTTTTTTATAATTTTCCCAAGCAATAAGATAATAAGCGCTATGTGAAATATGCAGCCTTATTTTCACTGTAGGTCTTTTGTAGTGTTATTTGATTTGTGAACCTGTTAATTCAGTATTTCAATATTGAACACTTATCTTTTGTTGTTTCTTGTTTTCTGCAATAGATTGCTTTCATAATACTAGCGACTGGATTTTAGTTTCTCAAGATATACAGCAATAACACACTGCTATGATTTGTAATCTCAATAAATATACAATAATGATTTATTAGTTGTTGTTTTTTTTGTTTTATCTTATCATTATTAGAATTTTTTTTAGTTTGTTTTTGTTTTTGGAAAGGTAATCATTGAAAATAAACAAAGCTTATATTAAGTGAAATTTGTATCAATTACTTTGGATCAGTCATGCAGTCAAATTTGTAATAGATCTAGACTAACAATAATGAATCTCTGCAATTAGAAATATTTGTACCAATTGTTTTTCTTTAGTGCAATTTAATGTTTGTATATTTCTCAATGCACTATGATCCTATCACTTATTGTCTGGACCAGTTGGGGAAAGGGTGGGGAAGAAAGAAAAAAAGGGGGGGGGGATATTTTGGTGAAGGTTACCATTATAGCTATCCAGTGCATTTATATTTTACAAAATTAAAAAGTTTGTTTGACTTATTCGACTTCGAGGGCTCAAGCAGCTCCCCCCCACCCAACATACTATATAACCACTGTTTTATCTATTGTTAGCTTCAAACGTTAACATGGTGACCTAATTATCTACAAAAATATAAAGGGGACTAATTCAACTTATACATCCACATCTTTCAAGTAGAATCTCTTTACCTTGTTCTATACAAAACAAAATAATTAATTACCAAGAGTTGATAAGCTAGGCCTAAGTGTTTTTTTTTTATTATTTGTTATTCTTAATTTGGTACGCACAAGAAATAATTGTGCACATTTTTAACTTGATCCGAGATTAGGTGTGGAAGAGATACAGGTGAATAAACTTTTAATTAGACACACAGAGTCAATATATATATTTGGTAATAAATAAATGTAATGATGAAAATATTTGCAATTTAGGTAGTACACAATTTAGACAATATAAATATTGTTATTGTTTTAATTTTATTTATAAAATGTTGATTGAAATTGTATAGAAATAGAATAGAAAACAAAGGTTTAAAAAAGTGTAACAATTAGCGTGTTTTCAAAAACTTGTTTATAGTATAACTATTATAGAACTTTCATAGGGCTTGTACTTCAAAAAAAAAATGTGATAAAAATCAGCACAATTTAGGAATGATTTAACTTTGAAATCTAAATGTTACTGACATCCATGAAATAATGTGCAGACGATAGCTTCCCAATTGTGTTCAGAGCAAGATAGATAATCGAATACATTTCACTCTACCAGGCGTCTCGAATTTCGATAAAGCGAGACGATTTAAAGGCGTTTGGAAATGCCGAAAATGACGTCATCATAAATTGAGTTCATTCACAATATAAAGTATTCGCATGTCTTTAGACTAATAAAAAAATATTCACTCATTTTGTTTGAAATTTAATACAAAACATTTACAAAATATATTTTTTTAAAAAAAAAGCTTCCTTTACTTTCAAGTATCAATTTAGAACTTTTTGATAAATACAACTTGAAAAATAATCTGTACTGCTAAGAATGCTACAAACATAAAATAGTCGAAGTAAGTAGCTTCAAATTGAGGTGTAGCATTGACTGCCAGTTCTCGTTGTTTCTCGGCTGTCTGAGACTGGTGTTCGAGAACCAGCTTGCGGTTAGCTTTCAACAAGTTGAAGCTCTCTAGCACGATTTCAAACTTCATCTCAAGCTCTTGCTGTGATTGGCTCAGATTCGCCAAGACGCGTTCAACCTCGGCCTCCACGGTCTCCAGCTCTCGCGATTCGTCCTCGTTTTCGGTTTCGCTGTCTGGCACTTCTGCAACAATCGTGAGCGGCTTGCTAGCTGTGAATGTAGTCTTGACCATGACGCCCTCTGACGGCTGGTCCCGTTTCACCGGGTTTGAATGGCTGTTTGAAGAAATGGACACCGGAATGCGACACTTTCTACGAATCTCCTTCGCCAGCAGAGACGTTTTGGGAAAGGCTCTCTCCGACGCCGTATCTTGTTGATTCGTCCGCTGCGCTTTATTCTTGGCTGACTTTTTTTTAGGACTTGACGTTTTTTGGAAGGAATGGACCTGTACGTTTGATTCACTCATGTTCCAGCTGAGGGTGTTGGAATCCCTCACGCTCAAACATTGACAAGTGAGTTTATTGCTTCCCTTATTGATGAAGCCCGACACGGAGTGCTCCACGGAGCTTTGACACGCTGAGTATTCAGACCTCGTGAGGGACGTTTCAGTCAGACTCTGTAATGACGTGAAAGACGTCAGTGAAGTGTCCAGCCTCTGGCAGCTCTCAGAGGAGGACCAGAGATATTTCCTCCTTTTGTGCTTCGAAACTTTTCGCCTCTGCTTCTCGTTGAAGTAGGCGTAGAGGAGAGGGTCCAGGATGTACTTGTAGTGAGGTTTGCGTTGACATCTTTTCCGTTTGTGCTTGTGGATTTTCCCGGAGCTGCAATGGCAAGGGCGCCTTTTCGTGCGGTGTCTTATGCTGCCTACAGCTTTGTGCGCAAACGTCTTCTCTGGTTTTGTTTCGTTCTTATCAAGATTGATCTTACTTTGCGATAGGCTGCGTTTCTTTTTCTCCTCGGCAATGTCCGCGCCCCCTACCTGGGTGTATCTGTCTTCGGTCGACGACAGCTTTTTCCCCCGTTTGTGTTTTTCTTTTTTTTTCGGGGAGAATTCGGAGTGCTTTGAGTGTTCCGCAGAAGGCTTTTTCTTCTTCTTCACTTCTTTTAATATCGCAGCACTGTGTGTATCTTTTTTTCTAGTCTTTGCAAAGTTTGACCCTCGAGTCACGCTCCTGTCGGGAGTGCTTTGTTCATGCAGGATATCGAGCTGTAACATGCTGACATTCTTTAGAAATCCGACGGACGGTGAGGCTGAATTAGAGGAAGAGACTCTGAGGTCCTTTGCTTTTCTTTTTCTTCTCTTGTTTTTTTCGCCTCTTTGTTTCGAGACTTGGGATTCCTTTCTTACTGGTGATCTCGAACGGATGGATTTAGTTTTGCTGGCATTTGATTTGAAAGATTTTTCTTGTTTTTTTACTAACCGGGAGCTTCTAGATTTAGCACTGGAAGGCGGTGATTCCATCTTATACGAGGTGGCCTTCTTTGCTGGGGGGTCTGAGATGATGGTACGCCTCGTAGAGTGAATTATAACTGACGGTGTTCCCTGAACGCTGCCGGCTTTTTCGTCGCTGCCTTCAAAGTCGCTGTCGTTACTCATTTCAGCGTGACTTAACGGAACTAATTGTAGGCTCGATCTAGGCTGAGGAGAAAAAGATCTTCTGTTCTGAAATCTTTTGCTGTCGTCTTGTCTGATATCTGCCTTAAGGTTCCTCGACTCTGAACTAACCTTTTCGTATAATTTTGATATAGGAACTTGCGGAGAAGGCTTGCGCTCTGCGGTGATTTCTCTCCGCTGTTTAGGAGATAAGCGTTGCGTGACCTTAGTATTTGGTAGCGATGATTTTCGCTTTGGCGGAAGCTTATCGTCTTTGGACAACGACTTTTTGACAGAATGTAGCATCATTGGGGAAACGGAAATATCATTTCTCTTTAGCGGTGGCTTGGCGTCTTCTAAAACCAACCCTGACCATCTTGATCGCACAACAGTAGGGTTTGAACCCGATTTAGTCCTCTTCGATCTAGACGTGCCTTCCATAGGGTTGTCTGAGCCATCTACTCGTAACTCCGTGGCGCTGGCTTTCGTCGTTTTAAATTTGAGTTTACTTGGGATTGCATTCTGCAGGCTTTTCTTGGCTGTCACTCTCTCGTTTGAGACGGTGTTTTTGTTAGCTGAAGTAAGTTGCCTGAATTCATTTTTCGCCGGCACTTTGTCCGTCAATTTCGGCATACCTGAATGTGATTGTTTCGACTTGTCAAGATGAGCGTTAAAGTTGGAAGCATTCTCCTGTGTTGCGGTGTGGTCGTTTTCCAAAGCCATCTGCTCGTTCAGTGAAGCAAAGACGTGGTCGGTCGCCACACCGCTGGCGTCTAAGGTGTTATTGTGTTCCTGTCCGGGTCCCTCACTTCTGTTCGCGCGCAATTCCTGAAGTCCATAGTCTTTGTACGCAGATGTTCCTCCGATGTTGGATACAGCTCGCCTTACAATATTACCCCTGGCTGTCCTTGGCACTGGAGTGATATTCTTCTTTGCTGTAGTTCCTTCATCCTCGGCCACACCAGCGACGCTCGATCTTTTCAGATTGGTCGGGGACCTCACGGGGATCATGCTCTTAGGCTGATTCGTCAGGCTTGTATTGGATTTAGCCAGCTCTTTTCTGGAAGCATGGGACGCTTTGTTGAAAGCGTCAGGTAAGCGGCCATTTAAATTTTCAAATGACGGCTGCTGCTGAGAACGTAAATAAATAAATTAATTAATATATATATTCAGGACCGCCGCTACCTATTGTGCATTGCACGCAGGTGGCTGAAGTTAAGGGGCGGCCAAATCATTTTTCATCATTAGATTTATAAATTTTTAGTTTTTAGAAGTATTTCAATATTTAAATAGTGAATATTAGTTCTAATTATTCTATTATTATTTAATAACTTAAAAAAAAAAAAAAACGATATTCGTGCATACAAAGTTATTTTGGAAATTTATTAAAGAAAAAAAACAATAGGGCGGCGCGGCAGGGCGGGAATTTTACAAAGGTGCCTACTCATTTTCGCGGGTTTGTAATATTTGTTTTGAATGACACTGCAAGAAGCAGATCAGTCAACACATTTTTTTCTTTTTCTTAGTAGGCCTATCTACTTACTACATAGATCTATAACCACTATTGTTTAGTCGAATTGCCCGCCCTGTAAGTAGATCTAGTAATTCAAAAGTTAATGTTTACACTTTTTTTTTATATGGCTGTTACATAAGCATGTGTATTGTTATAACAGTTATATTGAGTTTTTTGTTCACAAGAGAAGTTTGTTCAAGTTATTTAAAGTTTATTTATTAAAAATATAGTGCGGCCTACCTCGGTTCAGCTTTATTAGCTGTTTTGAACTACAAGCCAACTACCGACCAACAAAAAGGTAAAGGAGGGGGGCGGCAAATTGTTAATCCATGTCTGAATATTATTAAAGTTACATTATTACCAATGTTTTAAAAATCAAAATATCTTAAGTAAGAGATGATGTTTCATTTTGTAATAATTTTCTCGAGAGTTTTTTTTTTTTTTGCAACGATATGAGTCAAATCTTTTTGAAGAAAACATTGCAAAACGTTTCCGCGAGTGTGATTCATCCGAATTTCCTTGTCTCAGAATGGTCGAATCTATTCCATGCTTCCCTTTTAAAAGCAATGCACACACAAAAAAAGTTGTTCGAGTCTGAATTCGAACAGGACGATTCGAATGTCACAATTTAGTTTAAGAAGGGGACAGAACTGGCCAAATCTATGATTCGCGGGATACTATCAGTAAATTTGGCGTCTGTATTGTGCCTGATTTATCGTAATGTTATTTTCGTCTTGCATTTTTTACGTCAAACTAACGATGTACGGGAGTTGTGATGAATTCGACCATTCATAATCATGTTGAGACACCTGAACTTGATAAGAGAAGCTTTAACTCTTTCTCTCCTAACTGACGATGCCAACGTTGATTCCACCAGAATGTGGTAAATAATTACGGAGAGAAAGAGTTAAAGGAATCTTTCTACCTCCGTTGTAACCCTCCGTCAATCAAGACGAGCCTGAACACTGGCCTTCAACGTCGCAACCTGTTTGGAAGTCCAGACAAATAGCTCGTTGCTACGTCACAGATCTTTACGTCGTAGAAATGAGCTCCTGATCTTCATTACCCACAGATTAGGACGTCGAAGGCCAGTATAGAGGCCTGCTATAACGCTAGATCTCGCCCTAGGCCATTTATGCCCAATTTAGTTAAAGGTGAACATGAGGCTCGCGGCTTACCGTTTGTTTGTCCATGACAATGTCATCTTGCACTAATTCGTCCAGGTCGGAAGTGGTCAGTTTCCTCGTTTGCTCGTCGTGGTCAGTTTGTCTCTACAACAGAAAATTAAGTATGTTAATTTGCACCCAGCCATCACTGAAATGAGCGCGTAACAAAGGTATCACACGAACTATCATTGTTTTAAATGTATTTTTCAATTTACTTTAAGTTCCCATTCCACTATCCTTTATTCCAGCGGTTCTCAACCTTTTAAGCTCGGCGACCCCTTTTTACAATCCCCCACTCTGCTGCGACCCCCCCTACCCACACACACACAGCAATAGAAGAATAGACACACAAAAAAATCATTTTTTTCTATGGTCTTAGGCGACCCCTGGCAAATCGCCAATCGACCCCCAAGGGGGTCGCGACCTACAGGTTGAGAACCCCTGCCTTAGTCTGTTGGACAGTTGGTGATCTGTCAACCACCTTTTTCCATTCCTCTCTCTCCTTTGCCTCGACTAGAATCTCTTTCGATGACAGGTCCGTCCATTTATTAATTATAATGCTTATATCGGAGGCGCGGTGGCTGAGCGGTAAAGCGTTTGGCTTCTGTACCGACGTCCCGGGTTAGAATCCTGGTGAAGGAATTTTTAATTCCGGGATTTAGAGCGCTTCTGAGCCCACCCAGCTCAAATGGGTACCTAACATTAGTTGGGGAAAAGTAAAGGCAGTTGGTTGTTGTGCTGGCCACATGACACCCTCGTAAAACCGTGGGCCACTGAAACAGATGAACTTTACATCATCTGCTTTATAGATCGCAAGGTTTGAAAGGGGAACTCTAAGCTTATGTCAACACACTCTGTTGGTCTGTCCGTCTGACTGGTAAAAAGTTTATACACGTTATTTCTCCGACACCCATTCTCGGATTATTATTTTGTTTTATACCAACAAGGGAAATTAATCTTTCAGTATTCTCAGATATGGCCTAATTTGCTGGGTTTAGTCCCCTTAATTGTTAACGCTGTTTCTTCCTCACGCATCCTCCGATCAAGTTGAAACTTTAAACATTTATTTATTATACCTAACAAAACACGAATCAATAAATAAATTACCCAATTAGTCAATTAATTATTGGTAATTAATTATTTTGTCTGATATTGTATAAAGGAAATAGCTTGTACATTACTGATAGATATAGTTTTAAGTGCGGAGTTCTTCAAATTAGATAATTATTTTTTTTTTTATAAAAAATATTTTGCTTTTGTTTTCTTCTTATTTCTTTCTCTGCATCTCCTTCTTTTCCCTGGTATTTTTCCCTGTAGGACTGTCTTTGCAAGCCTTGAGGACATCGTAATACAGTTTTAATTTGCGTTTTTGACTGTGGGCGGCAGGTTATCGTGGAGCCCAATCGCAACTGTGATCCTGTTTCGTGGTGAGGAGGTCTTTGAAGATAATACCAAGTACTCTTATAAAGCATTTTGTTTTCGTGGCTAAGATATATTCCTTTCGAATATTGCACTCGAGCAAGACTCGCAAGCATACAAGTTATCTTTTTTAAAATATCTTGTATATATATATTATAGGTTGTTTGACCTAGTATCAAGATAGCCTTATAAAGACCTACGTAAAAGGAACTTTATTTTTGGGCGGAGGAAGAAGAAATTTTAGAGAAACGTGATTAAGCGAAGACTCTAAGGATGAAAGAAAACAGATTGGAAGTGAACGGCATTACACTAAAGCGTTCGTCCTAGATCCTTCGAACTATCACTCTAACAATGTCACAGTGTTAGTTTTCTTTAGGAAGCTCGGGGGAAATTTATGGAGCATTTGATTCGTCTGCCTGGCTGCATATCAGCTCTAGAGTTCGTCTGCTAAGGCTTGACGTGTAGACGACAATGGATAGTACGAGGTGCGGCTGAGTAGTATAAACCGCTCGGCTACCTATCAATGGGGCTTGAGCTCGAATCCGAATTTTAACTGTGTTATGTTTGCTGAGCACCTAAAGGCAGCACGTCAACCTTCTCCCAGATTCTCTCTCCCCCCACCCCAACAGGTCCACAAAAGAGATTATACTAGAGCAGTGGCGTCGCTGGGGGTGTGTGGTCCGCATTGGGTGACACCAAGCCTAGTGACGTCATTGCACCAGGGCGAACTGAGCATGCTATACAAAAGTCATTTTCTTTTTTAATTCGCAATCTTCATCTGCGCTCTTATTACTCCGCCTATGCTTGTAATCGATTCAAATAGACAAGAAGTTAAACCCCCAAGTGTGTGTGGGTGTGTGTGTGTTGTGCGTGTGTGTTTTCAGAAAGGTCTCATAAATAGTAAAAACAAAACTATCCGACACCATTTCGGTTATTCCATTAACGGCATCATGTATTATAGCGTAAATTTTTTTCAATGATCACCTGGATATATTCGTCCTTCAACTTTGTCATATAGTGTATAAGGTGAAGGTCAGTCCTCTTCCATCGCTGCTCGTCGTTCCCTCTCTCCATCCGTCGTCTCTGGGTGAAGGAAGGCGTGGATTCTGTCTTTCTCTCCGGGACATTTCGTGAGGGGGACGGGGCCGTGGAGCGGGGCACTGGTGGTGGTGGTACGGGCGACTGGGAATTGAGAGTTCTTTCTGGGCGAGAATTCATGGCTATAATGGAAATGTATTAAATATTTAACTATGAATTTCTTGTATCCAAAGGATTCAAGAATACTGTAAATAATTAACTACATTAAACTAATGGATTAGGTACGCGACGCTTTGGCGATGGCAGTTTAATGGATGGCCGTTTTGATGATGGTCTTTTCAGCGTTGGCCGTTTTGGCGATAGCTGTTTTGGAAATCTAGGTTTTGGCAATGGCCGTTTGGGAGGAGTTCTATCAATGTTTTAGAAGATTCACAACTATTAAACTAACTAAAAAAAAAACTCCCAGTGGAGTTCAATGGATTAAATCAAAATAAATCTAATCACCACCCCATAATGAGCGCGCAGAAAATAAGAAACTCTAAATGACTAACTTCTGAAAGTGCTAGTGGTAAATATATAAGGGCAGTAGGAACATTTAAAACGTATAAATTAAAAAGATCTACATTGGATCATTAGATATACTATACTATAGTCACATAGTCATTATAGACTAGACTAAGACATAGTGATAGTTCTAGATCTAGACTGAGGATTCTTACTTACGCAAAAGTATTCTAACATATACAGTATCGATATTGTGATCAGTTGTAGCCCGTCACCTAAATGAGCTAATATCCAGGCCTTATACTGGTTGTAATAAATATCATTTTCGTTTCATTTTCGTTTGTTTTTTATTATGCCTAGATAGATACAGCTAACCGGAAACTATTATTGCAAAATAAGGAAGTAGCAATCAAATTAGGGGAAGTGCAATGACATCAAAATTTGCGTCTTCAAAAGGACTGTAACTCTATGCTTGAAATTAATTTACAACCATATAGACTGGCCGAAGGAAGTAACTTCATGTAACTTGAAAACATGTATATCTATTGTATTTGGATTTCCGAATTATGAAAAATTGCATGATCTTCATTCTTAGAGATTAAACAAAACACATAGACATAAATAAATATAGACTGGAAAAAGCAAGTTACTTCATGTAACTTGAAACCATGTATATCTATTGTATTCGGATTTCCGAATCATGAAATGTTACATGATCTTCATTCTTAGAGATTAAACAAATCTACACTGCCTCCTTATATACAATATATAGGCTATAGGTGTGTATCAAAGTTAAAAAAGCACTTTTATACTGCTCATAAATGCTTTATAATAAAGTACAAAAAATTGCAAGTCACAAATTTTCGTTTCATAAAACTCTTTAATTGGCCAGTCTATATTTATTTATGTCTATGACAAAACACTAGTGAAAATATTGTAATACTTATATAGGTTATGGCTGAAATAGATATGAATACTTAACTTTTATACTGCTCATAAATGCTGTGTAATAAAGTACTCAAAATTGCAAGTCACAAATTTTCGTATCATAAAACTCTTTAATCGGCCAGTCTATATTTATTTATGTCTATGGTTACAAAGTTAAAGTAGATGTTTCAGACTTTATAGAAGCACTACACTATATTTTTAAACATAGATCTACGTGTCCAGATGATAAGCTATATACTTCCGATACACAGTGCGAACAAAAAAACAAGAAAGCTGTAGAAAGACATCAAGAGTCAAATTTAGAAGAGATTACAAAATGGAAACTCAAAATTAGGATAGGAAGATTATTCCTTCCTATCCTAAGCCTGCAGCAGGACCTGAGAGGATTAGTCAGGGTTCAAACCGGGGAGCATCATGACGATAGCAGATAGGGCATATAACACGACCAGACAGATATCTTGATTCTCACACAGTTTGATACATGTTTTGTAAAAGTGTTTTACATGTTTTGAATGTTCCTTCGACTAGGAGTCGAACACTTAGTGAGGTTGTGACTGTTCGTCGCATGAGGTTTGCGGGACATGTTCAACGTCAAAATGAATTACGCACACCAAGAGTTGCGATAACATGGAAGCCAAAACGAGGAAAGCGCAAACAGGGACGTCCTCGTATTACCTGGCGACACACCTTCATGGAGGACCTCAGAACAGTGGACAACAGGTGGCAGGAGGCTTCAGACATTGCCAGTGACAGATCATTATGGAGACAGCTTGACGCCCAATGCGCCGAACGGCGCGGGAAGACCTAAGTCTAAGTCAGATTCTGAAGGTAATTACATCCTAGCCCAAATCTCCTGCAGGACGACGGGAGATGTCAGCGGGCAGGGTTCCAACCTGAGACCTTCGAGACCTCAGAACGACAGTCCAGAGCGTATACCACACAGCACGAGCTTTAATCAACTTTTAACTAGAAAAAGAAAAAGTTCATCTCACACCACACCACTGGTAGATGTTATTCTAAAAATTACTTAATTGCAGAGTTAAAATGCATAAAATTTTAGTTTCTCTTTGAAGTTTGAAATTGGAAAACCAAGATCATCGTATCTCATTTTGTCTTATATATCTTATCTTATATATCTTATCTTTAAATTATCTTATATATGTTATCTTATCTGATATATTACACACACGAATGTATTTTACTGAAGAGGTGTGCTTAGAGTGTTAAGACTTATGGTGTTAATAGGATGTATCGTAAGAATATTACATGTATAGTAAACTAATCATTTTTATTAAGGTTTATGTTATGAAACATTGTTTCGCCTAATAATCTAAATTAGATTTATGCATCGCCTATCTTCTTAAGCAAAACATATGTTATGCCTATTAATTAAGACAACATTCAGATATTGCCTACCGATATAAGCAACATCTATGTAATGCCTACCAATTTAAGCAACATCAAACGACATAAACATACCATAAGCAACATAAAACACTGAACTATAATCTTCAAATACAAAAACAAAATCGTATTAAATACTCTGAAAGACACAAAGATAAAGGCACATTCCTCATACCATATGCTAGGACAAATTTGTACAAATACTCTTTTTTCTCTAGTGCTATTAGAGCATGGAATGGGTTGCCTGAGCTAGCCAGGAAAACCAGTGACTTGGAAGAGTTTAAGTCATTGGTAAATATGCATGACTAGATGCATGACGCGAAGGAAGTAATACTCTTCTTCTTTGAAGTAACGTCTGTATTATATAAGATAACATTTATGTAATGCCTACCAATTTAAACAACATTTATGTAATGTCTACCAATTTAAACAACATTTATGTAATGTCTACCAATTTAAACAACATCTATGTAATGTCTACCAATTTAAACAACATCTATGTAATGTCTACCAATTTAAACAACATCTATGTAATGTCTACCAATTTAAACAACATCTATGTAATGCCTACTAATTTAAACAACATCTATGTAATGCCTACTAATTTAAACAACATCTATGTAATGCCTACCAATTTAAACAACATTTATGTAATGCCTACCAATTTAAACAACATCTATGTAATGCCTACTAATTTAAGCAACATCTATGTAATGTCTACCAATTTAAACAACATCTATGTAATGCCTACTAATTTAAACAACATCTATGTAATGCCTATTAATTTAAACAACATTTATGTAATGCCTACTAATTTAAGCAACATCTATGTAATGCCTACTGATTAAAGCAACATCTATGTAATGCCTACTGATTTAAGCAACATCTATGTAATGCCTCCTAATTTAAGCAACATCTATGTAATGCCTACTAATTTAAGCAACATCTATGCAATGCCTACTAATTAATGTAAGATCTATGTATAAGGAATAATTAATGTGATCTAATTCTATTTCATGGATGGCTAGGTCACCGTCCAGAGCTGTTCACAGCAGCTCATAACGGTATTGTCAGTGTCACATTCAACTCTAGAAAATTTAGGCACTGGAATTTTGAACGCAAATTTCCCCTTTCAGACCTTGTGATCTATGGGACGGATAATGTTAAAGTTTCTATGGCCAAAGGTTCACGAGCAGGGTGTTATGTGGCCAGCACAATGACCAACCGTCTTTTTACTTCCCCCAACTAAAGTCAGGTGCTCATTAGAGTTAGGTGGACTCAGGGGCGCCCTAAAAATCCTGAAATTCAAAATACAGTCACCAGGCTAATTACCAATACTTAATTAACGAATCGGTCTTTTTTTTATTCGTGTGTGAGCAGGTCAGGCAGGCGCGAGTTGTGGTGGCCTATTCTCTTCTGCTGCTCAACATTAAATTCATTTGTAACAGTAGGCAGGTGGTAGCTCTACTGGGTGGGCCCAATCTGTGCACCTCGGTCTGCGACCAAGGGGCTAGAGTCGCCTAAGCAACCAGACAGCACAATTGCACTAAACTAAACTAATCTAGCTAACTAAAAGAAAGCAATAACGAAACTTTTACTTTAGGATAAATAAAACAAAAAGAAACTTTATTTACATACACAAATAAATCAATAATAAAATATAACATATAGAGCTACACTAACACTACAACTGAACTCAGCAACTAACTAAAACCCTCTAAATCTACAAACACTAACAGACTAACCAAACCAACTATCTAACTACAATTACTACCCTAGACCTAAGCTTAAAATATAACAAAAAGGTACAATGAGGCGATGGCAGACTAATGGCAGTAGACTAACAACAGCCTACAGGCAGTAGACTAACAACAGCAGACTTAACGACAGCAGAAATTATAGCAGGCGGTCCCAGCTGAATACAAGCGCAACAATTAAATACTTATTTCTTCTACATGGTTGCACTGACCGACGGTCAACACCGGAAAAAAAGAAAGAACTGACCGCACCTGTTCTATTTATAGAGCCAGGTCATGACTCGTACAAACTAACTTCTAAAGTAAAAGAGCTGGCGGGAACCATGCACGCACTCAGCACTAGCCTAGATAGTTAAACTTAAAATACAGATAAAAATAGATAAAAATTAAATCTAGGATCGCCAGCTCACATTCACCCCCGCTCAAAACTTTTGCGTCCCCGCAAAATAAAAATACACAAAATACAGAGATAAAAAGTCAAAATATATACAGCAGAAATAAAATAAAAATGAATTCATACAAGAGAACGGAGAACTATAACCATAGCTCTCAGTACTAAATGGCTTCACAAGTGGCAAAGCTTTCAACAGAAAACAATAAAAATACAGGTAATACAAAATATAGTGCATGACATCTTTAAAAAAATGGAACGACAAAAAAAGTAATTAACGAAAACTACATGGTTAGAGCAAATGACGCCCTAGCCAAACATGATAAACTTAGTCACACAGACCAACAGGAACTCTATGAGGCTTGACTCAGTTCCTTAGCCACACAGGCTAAAACAAAGTCACACAGACTTATACAAAGCCACCAAGGCTTCGAACAGGTCCATAGTCACACAGACTTATGGCCCATAGTCACACAGACTTATACAAAGCCACCAAGGCTTCAACAGGCCCATAGTCACACAGACTTATGGCCAGCCACTGAAGGCTCACAATGGTCACAAAGACCAAAACATTAAAAAATGGTACACTCAAAGTGTCATAACACAACCTGAAGTTACAGTGCTATAACCAAAACACAGGGCATCCAACAGTGGTGATGAGACATAGAAAAATACAAAATAAAAGTACCACTGTCAGACAATTCAACCTAACATGACATTAATGAGTACCTTAAGTACTTCAAAAAAAGTCAAACTACTAAAAAACATTACATTGCCTTCCAAAGGCAACAACAAAATACTGTGTAAAATGTATTACATTTATCTACGTCATGGCCTCCAAGACAAATAACATAACGAGTACCTTGACGGCAACATAGAAAATTACACGACTAGAAAAATCGTACATACAGCATATTACTACAGCAACTACAACATTCAAGCACAATATTGGCTTTTGAGAGCCCAATAAAGACTTACAAAAAACTTATTGGGTTGCAACACATGCAAACACCCATGGAACATACTCAAAAAAATTAATCATTATTCGAAATACATAAAAGCATAAATACAAATTAAAAATAATATGCATAAATACATTAAAACAAGTCAAAGTATAAAAGGAGCCACACAATGAACAGTGTGATAAGAACATATAAAAAACATTTAATAAAAGGGAAAAAGACACGACAGGTTTGCTCTGCTCTTGACGACTTCTACATCTCTGGCCGGTCCACCACCGCTGTCCAGTAGAGATGACCAGCGGCTAACACAGGACACCCAGTAAGTGAGGAGTGAAATCCATGTGGTTTACAGAAAGATGACGTGGAAGGCTTTCTTCAGTGGCGACCTCAAGATGTGAGGGCCATTAAACCATACGTTGCAACTGGGCGGACAGTCGTCCTAATTGGACAAACTGGCCCAGTTGTTTATAACACAGAGGTGGAAGTGGGGCACCTCTGTCAGTCCAGTACATGGCTACTTGCAAAAAAACCCGTGCTGGAGCTGTCTAAGTTTTGGTAGTATCGCTTAACACATTCAATAACAAAGTTTGGCGATGACCCATCAGTCCAGACTTCAACTGCCATCTCGCCATCCGTTAACATTGGGCTGACATCTCTCCGAAGGCATGGGAGAGCTGCAGACTTGTCCTCGGATCATGCCATTCCAAGGCCCCTCAACTTCAGCCTGGGACCGCTGCATCCTTCCTGCCGCTGCTGCCATTCTGCCACCCTAACCTAACACTTCAACTCTAACCCTAACCCATAACAACAATACTAACTACCTCACAACGCACTACAACAACTTCCTAGAACTACATCTCCAAGTAACATTAAAACCAACTCACTACTGACCATTACGAATACCACTGCATAAAACAAAACTCAAACAACAAACTAAACTATCCATATGATCCATATCCTAACAACTAACAACAAAAAAATTCTCCAACACTGATTCCTACTGCTATCAAAACCTAAAACTAATATCAACCTATGCAATCCTAACAATGCACTAACACAGCCTAACCAAAACCTAAATCAACCTAACAAAAACCTCAAAAAAACCTAACAACAAACTGATCCCTAAGAAAACAATGTGTGTCTGATTACTTAAGCACAGATCCCACTTCTGACACCAAAAAATGTGAGCAGGTCAGGCAGGCGCGAGTTGTGGTGGCCTATTCTCTTCTGCTGCTCAACATTAAATTCATTTGTAACAGTAGGCAGGTGGTAGCTCTACTGGGTGGGCCCAATCTGTGCACCTCGGTCTGCGACCAAGGGGCTAGAGTCGCCTAAGCAACCAGACAGCACAATTGCACTAAACTAAACTAATCTAGCTAACTAAAAGAAAGCAATAACGAAACTTTTACTTTAGGATAAATAAAACAAAAAGAAACTTTATTTACATACACAAATAAATCAATAATAAAATATAACATATAGAGCTACACTAACACTACAACTGAACTCAGCAACTAACTAAAACCCTCTAAATCTACAAACACTAACAGACTAACCAAACCAACTATCTAACTACAATTACTACCCTAGACCTAAGCTTAAAATATAACAAAAAGGTACAATGAGGCGATGGCAGACTAATGGCAGTAGACTAACAACAGCCTACAGGCAGTAGACTAACAACAGCAGACTTAACGACAGCAGAAATTATAGCAGGCGGTCCCAGCTGAATACAAGCGCAACAATTAAATACTTATTTCTTCTACATGGTTGCACTGACCGACGGTCAACACCGGAAAAAAAGAAAGAACTGACCGCACCTGTTCTATTTATAGAGCCAGGTCATGACTCGTACAAACTAACTTCTAAAGTAAAAGAGCTGGCGGGAACCATGCACGCACTCAGCACTAGCCTAGATAGTTAAACTTAAAATACAGATAAAAATAGATAAAAATTAAATCTAGGATCGCCAGCTCACACGTGTGTTGTCGGGTAAAAGAAATAATTGTGCGATTTTTTAGCTTGATCCGAAATTGGCTGTTGGAGAAATAGCATATACAAACTTTTTACTAGACAGACAGAGTTGATATAAGCTTTGTAAAGAGGTTTCAGATAGAAAAGAAAAAAGTAGGCGTGGCATCAGTACTTTGAAATGTCTAAACTATCGGATACTCAATATCTTTTCTAGTTTACGAGATCTAAACGGAACGGACGAACGAACAACCGAACGGACGGATGGACAGACAGACAGACCATACAAACTAAAGCGGCTATTCCCCTTTCAGGTGCAGCTAAAAAATATTTATTTTTAGAAGAATTTACTTATCAATGTTCGGAAAATGGGTCTCTTAAACATGCTAATTCTGCTAATAGCAAAGGAACATTTGTAAGGTTCTTACTAAGAGGGTTATCTTGACAGTTCTTAATAAAACAATGAATCAGACTCCCTAACACGGCCAACTACCTCGAAATAAATAAGGTCTACTTGTAAAATAATCAACATCAAACTTTTTACCGCCCCATCCCTCCCTTTTCAATACTAGTTTTTGACAAAAGGAGAGGGAAATATGTAAGGTTCTTACGTTGGGGATTATCTTGACGGTTCTAAACAATGGTCAGGCAGCAGTCAGGCTTATTTACATAGACGGCAACATCAGGGGAAATGAGAGTTACATGTTGGGTTAACATTTGACCGCCCCACCAGTCTCCTTTCAAAACTATGATCACTCCCCCTTCCACAAGCGCAGCTTAAGGGTTAGGGTAGATCACTCCACGATACGACTTTGTGTCTCTGTGTGTTTCATCATAATCTTGAGCGTTACAGTTGAAGGTTGGAGGGGGTTAGGTAACATTTAATACCTTAAATTACAGGGTGCCTAAATGCTTGTGGCACAAATTACCGTGCCTAAAATGTATTACTTTCCAGACACCATTTTTATTCTGCAGGCATTACCTAACCTCTCTAGGCCCGGGGTCGGCAACCTGCGGCTCGCGAGCCACATGCGGCTCTTTGGATGAGAAGCTGCGGCTCTTTAGTTCCATACGCAAATATTATTAATTTTATCGAAAAATTTATTTTTTAAAATAGTTCAACGAAGATTAGGCACCGATTCTATCTATTGGACACCCTCCCCCATTACACGCGTCGTCACTGTTGTCAGTCCATCAGATGCTCTCTAATGACGCCATCGTCGGATGTTTCTATGTAGCTTTCAAGTCGCTTTCGACGCTAGATGAATTGGCGTCCTCACCACGTGCTTTGGCTGTGACGTAAAGCTTGTTGTTTCAAGTAAATAAGTTAAAAGCGATTATCTTCTCAAAGTTAGAAGCAATTTACAAGTAATGCTAATCTGGCAGGCTTTGCGATACCACTAGAAAAAGCACAAAAAGGCAAACCATTTACAGATGGTATGTGAAAGACTGCTTCCTACGTGCATCTGAAGAGCTGTTTCGTGATTTCACAAACAAACCAGAAATCTTGATTTAAAAAAATCAAAGCTTTGCCACAATCTACGAAAACACTGCAAGATAGAATATTTAGAATGTCTTCAAATGTAACATATTTACAGGTGGAAGATATTCAACTTTCTTTTGTAGTGTCACTTGCTAATCTTGCGCCATAAAGTTGATAAAGACAAGGCACAAGTTGCCCATTATGTTAGATATATGTCTTCCCAAGGTCCAAAAGAAGAACTTCAAGGATTGCAACCGCTCTCGGAACAAACTAGAGGGAAACATATAGTGCATGCCGTGTAAAATTACATTGGAAAAAATTAGATCCGTTTCAATAAAATCATTTCAATAACAACTGAAGGAGCCAGAAATAAGTTAGGAAAAAAAATAAAAGGGCAACAACGATTTTTTTGAAGCAAAATAAATGAAATTCTTACGTTTCACTGAATAATACACACAAGAAGCACTTTGGGCCAAAACGATTCGGACCGAAATAGTGGTAATGAAATTGGTAATCAAGATTGTCAAAAGCACTCTACAATCGCCAGTTTAAAGAATTGTTAAACGAAATGGAGACTCAGTATTCCGAGCTCCTTCTTCCCAACAAAGTGCAATGGCTTTCCAAAGGTAAGGTGTTGAAACGTTTTGCTTTGTGCTTGAACGAAATAATGATAAAGGCATTAATCTCCCTGTATTAGAGCACGACAAATATTTGCAAATATTTAAATTTATGGTTGATATAACAGAGAAATTAAATGAGCTGAATCTAAAACTGCAAGGAAAGGGAAACCCATACTATGTTTTGGTAGAAGAGTTGGTTTGTTTTGAAGAAAAGTTAATTATTTTTTGCAGAAGTTATTCAGAGCGGTAAGTTACTTCATTTTGAATGTCTAAAGCAGTATCTCGATAAAATCAGAGCAACTTTTGACTCAAATTACTTCAGCACATTTATAAAATCAATGATGAATTTCTTGATAGATTTGAGCAGTTCAAAACAAACAAAACCTTTTTAGCATTCTTAGTAAATTCCCTAAACATGAGTAGTAAGAAATCCACATTGATCGATTTGGAATTTGTACTGGATCTCTAAAAAAATGCAATTGGCCAATTTAAAAACTAAAGCTTTATGGGTTGGAAAATGTATAGAGTTGAAAAGCAAAGTTGGGAGAGTTGGAATAGCAGAAATGTATGTACGTAACACAACAAAAATGGACAGATTTAAAAGAAATGCTACGAGTTGATTCGGCGCATTGAATACTCTTCTAGATTGCTACCGAGAGGGAAGAAGTTGGCATTTGAAGTGCTGACTATCTTCGGATCGACATATTCGAAAGCGTTTTTTTTTCTCATTAATATAATTAAAAGCAAAGTAAGTATTGAACTGACAGTTGAAAATTTAGAGTCGTGTTTTGATCTAAACTTTCTAAAACCATGCGAAGTCAACGGTCCCATTAAATTTGTTTGCTCAATTGTTTGTTCAAGTTAGTGCTGTAAGCAAATGTTTAAATTCTTTAGTTGTTAACGAAATAAAAAAAAATTATCTAATAATGCCATATATATATATATATAATTTAATTTGTTGTGAAAAAACACTACTTAAAGTTTTTATAAATAAACTGATTCTTTTTTTTTTTCATTCAGAAAATGTGCGAGTAAAAACTTTGCGGCTCTTTAAAACTTTAAAATTTTGAAAATTGTAATTTTTGGCTCTTTCGACTCAAAAGGTTGCCGACCCCTGCTCTAGGCTAACAAGTTATGAAATGGAAGAATTTGATATACTAACAATCATGAAATATGTCCAGAGATTTAGTTTCTCTGTCTCGATATATATAGTAATCCAATAGGGCAACAAATTGTGTAATTTTTTTCTACATATGTACAAAAAATGTATGTTCTTCCTCATAGTTTTTAGTTTTTTTTTAAGTAAACTTTTATTTAAAACTTAGTAATGTATTATTATAACAAAAGTTATTTTTCTACAATACCTCTATTCAAGTCAGAACTTCATGGAACCTGGATCCAGGAACCTGGACAGCTGATCTCAAAATGTTTGTAAAATGTTTGACATGTTTTGGATGTTCCTTCAGAGTTGTAGATAGTCTACTTCTTAGTCCTAACCTAACTCAAGACGACGGGGGATGGGAGGGAGCTGGGTTTGAACTCAGGACCATCGATAAGTCCAAACGACGTCTTTTGAGTTAGTTAAAACCTCTTTCAATGTCAGGCCAGTCCATTCTTTTATGTTGTCTTCCCATCGCTTTCTCTGTCTACCTCTTTTTTTTTTTCTTCCTGGTACTGTTTCCTGAAGGAAGGTCTTTGCGAGCCCAAAAGACCCTGTAATAAGGCCATAGATTTTTAGGTTGCGTCCAATCGCTGCAGTAACCCTGTCTCTAATCTCTTGGTTTGTGATGCGGTCTTTGAACGTGATACCAAGGATCCTTCTGTAGCATCTCAATTCCATTGCTAGGATCCTCCTCTCTAGCTCTGCAGTCAGCGTCCAAGAATCACTAGCATATAAAAATGTGGCCATGACCAGGAAGCGCATCAGTCTGATTTTGGTGCCGAGGGCTAAGCCTTTGTCTTTCCATATTATTTTAAGTTTTGAAAGGGCTGCTGTGGACTGTGCTATTCGGTCCAAAAGTTCAGGTTTCGTTCCCTCATCTGAGACAATAGCTCCGAGGTATTTGAAACTACTGACACTAGTCAGCTTTTCACCTCCAATATCTCATTTATACAACGTATTGAGAGATTATTTTGCTCTTAATCACTAATGAATGTTAGATTAAAGAAAAAAAAAAAGGAACATTGTTTACCTCAAACCTTACCACATTCCATGGCCAGATTTTTAACACCATCCATGTTCCATGAAGGTATGAGTTGAATAGAGGTATTGTAGAAATGGATGATTTTTCACCATCCACTACCCACCTACCCATACACCAATCCCCGCCACTACATTGTTTCTTATACAGTTCATTATGAATTCAAGAACACACTGCTTACATTTATGCCTCAATGGCTGCCGAATGTTGAAGTACGCGATTCAGACTGTTGACACGAAGGTCCAGAGTTCGAAACCTGTCCAATTACATCCCCTGCCGTCCTACCGAATGTTAGGGTCAAGACGTAATGCTCTTAATTTGTAAAGAAACATCTAAAAGTTATAAAATAAATAAAGTTCACCACAGTATAGAGAGAGAGAGAGAGAGAAAAAAAGAGATTACAAAGAGAGTTGTGAGCTTTCTCACAAACTCAGAGGAGACCCTGAACTGGTGGGTGGTGCTTGTAAAAGGCAGAGTTGGTTTCGATATTTCATGTACAAATATTTAAAGTTTTGAACTATTTACAACATGCAACCACTACTCTACAGACATTGCGCTAAACGTTTACACTTGACCAACTTGACTATTTGACCAACTTGACTATTTGACCAACTTGACTATTTGACCAACTTGACTATTTGATCAACTTGACTACACCTAGTTTACGACTACTGGTTCACCGTGCAATTGATTCACCAGACAACTGGTTCACAATAGACAAAACTATCAATATATGGGAGATTCATCAAAAAAAAATAATAAATTACATTTTAAAGCAAATAATTTTTAAAACTGATTTCGTTTTTTAACAAAGAACATTAATCTCGCTAATGTTATGTACATTAATAACTTGGGTTACTTCCCCTGTATTGAAAAAACATTCCCTTCAATATTTTATTATAAGAATAACGTTAGAGTTGTTTACTTGTTTTCATTGTATAAAATATACTTTAAATAGCGAGGCCCGTGCTTTGCTTTATTATCTAGCACAAGCGCTCATACCCCCCCCCCCAAAAAAAAAAAAGTCCTCTCCCTCTCTGTCTGGCACATTGACTCTCAAAATAGTAGGCCTATTTCTCTGTGACACAAAGTTGTTCTCGTTCTTCCTCTGGAATATTTTCTCTCTCTGAACTCCGTATTCCAGATATTTTATATTATAGATGTGGTGGGTCTCGCACAGAACTGAAATAAATGACGAAGGCAACTCTTAGGCCGATCTAGAACCGCTTATTGTACAGTCAAGTCATACAGCCCTACGAAAACACACGTAGTGTAGAACAGGGCACAAGAAGGGAGTAGAGACGAAGTAGGTCCAGTAACATATAGACACTACAGTGGCAAGAGATGCCGGTAGAATGGAAACTCTGGACAGGAGTCCACGTTGTTTTACCTTTTAAGCGCGGGCACACGACGCCATCTTGTGGAAAAAAATCATGTGGATATCGGGGCGGCCGGTGAAGTCTGAAGAAATATCCTACCTCACTATATACATACATATATATATAGTATATAATTATACTTGCATCTGCTAGCTACGCAATGTTCTAACGCAATATTTCAATTGCATAGTAATTGCCACATTCTCTGTCAAAGATTTCGGTTCTTCTATACAAGAAGAAATACTGAACCTTTCAGTATTGGCCTGATCAAACCAATGTATATATTTATCTGCCTAATCAAGTCAATGTATACATTACAAATAAATGAAATTAAAACTATATCTGTAAACTATCCTTGTCAGTAGCGACAGTGGCAGAACTGATCCTTTATTATTCTTTCGCGATAATTTGTTTGTATTGAATGCAGTTAGAATATTCACATTTGACTAGAGTAACACCTTTAGTAAAATCACTAAATTTAGAAAGCCTTCAGGATAGAAGACTCAAAAGTAAAGTAGCAATTTTACATAAAACACTGAACCATAATCTTCAAATACAAAAAACAAAATCTAATAAAATACTTAGAAGGACACAAAGATAAAGGCACATTTCTCGTTCCATATGCTAGGACAAATTTGTACTAATGCTCCTTCTTCCCTAGTGCTATTAGAGCATGGAATGGGTTGCCTGAGCTAGCCAGGAAAACCAGTGACTTGGCATTATTTAGTTATTGGTTAATATGCATGACGCGTAGGACGTAAACATCTTCTTTTTTGAAGTAACGTCTGTATTATATAAGATAAGATAAGACATTGAACACTTTGCAACAGACTAAAGTTATTGGAAAGAAAGAAAACTTTCAGACCTAAATCTTATCTTATACGTTACAGACGATCCTTTAAAACAAAAGGATGATTGCGTCTTAATTGCATACATGTGTTAACGTAATCGTCCTATCTTATCTTATCTTATCTTATATAATACAGACGTTACTTCAAAAAAAGAAGAGGATTACGTCCTGTCCTACGCGTCATGCATTTAGTCACGCATGTTAACCTATGACCTAAATTCTGCCAAGTCACTGGTTTTCCTGGCTAGCTCAGTCAGCCCATTCCATGCTCTAATAGCACTAGGGAAGAAGGAGTATTTGTACAAATCTGTCCTAGCACATGGGGCGAGGAATGTGCCTTTATCTTCGTCCGTGATAAATTAGAAACTTAAACTCTAAGTCATTGGTTTTACTTAATGATTAAATCAACCCTTTCGTTGCTCTAATGAAACTAGGAAAGAAGGACAACTTATACGAATTCTTAATTTCAGGTGAAATGGTTATGTCCCGTTATCTTTCTTTCTGACTATAGTATTGGAGATCTTCATATTAGAAGGTAAATCCTTAAAATGCAAGTTTGAATCTTGTGTACAGAAAACGTATTAATATTATTCGAAGTATTTAAATAAACCATACTTATTTATGTTCATTTATGTTCAATTTTCGGCATTGGAGGATCCAAGGTCTAAAATGTTTTACTCGGTGCACAAAGTAAATATTTAGTTGGCAACAGTGATCTTTCAATACGGCGTTTTTTATCTTCTTTATTACACTAATTTATTTTAAAATCTTTTCTAATTGTCCGCTTATCATTTTCGTACTGTTTATTTTTTAAGGTTACATTATATCTCCACCATATTTCTTCATACCGCTTCTTTTTTTTTTTTTATTTGTATCTGACTGTACTTTATTGGTCAAAGAGTGTAAAAAGTGTCTTTAAAAAAAGCAGATTATTGTGATTAAAATTTAGTGAGAAATAGGAAAAGAGAAAAAGAGAAAGAAAGAGAGAGAGAAAGGCAGAGAGAGAAAAAGAGAAAGAGAGAATGGGAGAGAGAGAAATAACGAGAAAGAAAAAAAGAGAAAGAAAAAGGAGAATGAGAGAGAGAGAGAAAGAGAGAAAAAAAAAGGGAACGAGAAAGAGTGAAAAAGAGAGACAGACAGATAGAAATAGAGAGAAAGAGAAAGAAAGAGAGACAAAGAGAGGGGGAATGGGAGAGAGAAAGAGAGAGGTACGGACACACAGAGACACCGAGAGAGAGACACAGACAGAGAGGTAGGGAGAAAGAAAGAAGGAGGCACAAGACAATTGCCCTTTTGACAAAACCAGACTGACCCGACTCGACACCTCGATTAACTACCATTTCTACAAAGACACGCTTGACAGCAGGGCGCAGTGGGGCAATGATTGACCCCCCCTCCCCCAAGTCATTCAAGTGTAATGCTCTAAAACAGTTTTGACTCCAGAACCAAACGACCGTACCTAATGGCAGTCTGTCCACCCCCCCACCCCTTTTCCCTGCCGCACGAGTTAACGTCAGGATTCTCTGATTCATATTCTCTCCGCTCCTCCGACTAGCAAAATAAAACGACCAAAAAAAAAATGCCACCATTGAAACTATTCAGCGTGTGGTTCAAATCTTTTGTCAACTAATTCACTAGTTTAGCGAAACATTTTGTCCCCCCTTTTCCCTTTCACTCATTGACATTTCAATAGAAATTTGAAAATGATACTCAAAGAAATGCTTTCGTTTTCCAGTTCGTCCTTCTATTGATAGGATAGACCAAAAAGTTCGAACTCAGGAAAGTTCACTTCGCTTTTAAAATGGTTAAAGGTGTGTTGACCATAAGCTTCATTCTGAGTAGAAACGGGAAAGACATGTTCGCTCCTTAAACTGTGGTTTAAATTTTAAAGAATTCGCGACTTTTGTCAATCTAGTTCTAGAAATCTATTTGTACTTGGCGTTTACAAGTTACCCGGTGCATCGTGCATTTTTGTATCCCATGACAGTTTAGTTCGATGGTAATAATAGTAATAAGGGTTGTTTTCAAGTCCAATGATTAACGAGGAATACAGTATTTCCCGTGTCTACACAGCCCAAGACCTACAGATTTTGCCAAATCCAGCGCAGGCATTACCATTGTCCGCCGGTGATCGATTTAGATTTTCTTTTCGCCGTCTGCGTCTGTGCTCGGCATATGATTTTCTTTTAGTCTCAATTAGTTACATAAAAAATACTTAGCTCTATAAAAAAAAAATACAATTTAAAAAAACAACATGGATTTTTAAAAAGAAATGTCCTTAGAATCTTCAAACTGCTAGAGGGAATAAGGTTGGATTTGGAACTTGAGTCGTCATGGGTCTTTACAGCTTACGTTTCTAGGTAGTGTGTGTGTGTGTGGGGGGGGGATGACAATTTTTAAGATAAAATTGATAAAATAATCTACATAGTTATAAAGTTAGAAGTTACAAGAAGTAACATTTGTATTTCATAGAACAAGTTAAGATAAGATAAGATAAGATAGGATAGTTGAAAGTCAAATGACTTGTATGACTGATAGCTGGACGACGAAAACTCGCTTTTTTTTTAAAGATTTCGCCTCTTAGCAATCCCTAGGAAAATTATAATTTGACCAGGAACAGACCGGAAATTAGTATTGGACTACGGTCCCAATGGTCCAGGGTTTGAACCGTTCCCACTGCCATTCCGTGACGTCCTCCTGGAGGTGTCGCTTTGTAAATAATAATCTTCAATTTTGTAAGAACACCCCAAACCTAAGAAAATAAACATATGCATATATTTTATCATTTTATGTTATATATTATCAACTCTGTCTATCTGGTAAAAAGTTTGAACACGTTTTATCTCCCACACACATTCTCGTATCAAGTGGAAACATTTGCATAATTCATTGGCGTCGACAAGACATGAATCAACGAGAAATCAACCGATTAGCCATTGTTACTTAGTTATTATTTTGTTTTGATACCAACGAAGAAAATTACTTTGTCAGTATTGACAGACTAAATATGTAGGGTTTTGTTCCTTTACATAATTGTACACGCCATTTCACCCACAGCTATTCTTTGACCAAAATGAAACTTTAATAAAACATGTATTTATTGCACCTAACAAAACATGATACAGTTTATAAATTAACCAATTAGTCAATTATTTTTTTAATTATTTTGTTTGATATGAAAAAGGGAAATAAATTCTAAATTCTACAGCATTGGGTGATTTAGTTGTAAGAGCAAAGTTCTCCCCCTTAGATAAGCTTTGCTTTTTTTTAACTGGGATTTGCTTGTTTTTTTTTTTTTTTTTTTTTTTGCTTGTTTTTTTTGTTTTTTCGTTTTTTTTTTACATGACTACCCAAACCCAGCTTTGACCTGCATATTCATTTTTAATTATAGATTCAAATAAAGGCAAGAAATGATTCTATTCTCTTGAAACACAGTTTCAGCGTTTACTCTTTAGATCCTGTTTCTTTACCCTGGAGCTTATTCGATTCTCTTCATCCCTTGAGTCTATGTATAGCCTCAATGCATTAATTAAAGGAGACAAAAAAAAAAGATCCTCCTCCTTCTTGACATTCCGTGAACTTCAATCTGTTTCCACACACATTCTCTCGACGAGCAGACCAGAGCGCTACTAATTGAACCACTCACCTGGTACGTGTCCCAGACCCGGAGACCTTTCTCAAAGGGACGTTACAAAGCCTCACCCACGAGCCGCGCATGCGCCTGCACGTAATTTCATGGCGCCGACGGGAAAGTACGCCAATAAAGAATCCAAACTTCTTTACGTTTGATAGTAAGGGAAAAGGGGGGTGGGGTGGTGGTAGGGGCGGTGGACGAAGAGAGTACCTGAATGTTAGCTTTCTTTATCATGGTCACTTCTCAATTGTTAATGTTAAACCTTAAGATAAAGCTTAACTAATTAAGTCCTTGCTAATCAGCCTTACAGCCTCGAGTGTCAAAAGCGGTATTTGAAATGTGTTTTCTCAACTCCTCGTTCCTCCACTCCCTTGTCTTCGAACTCGTTCAAGGCAAGTTAAAGGTTACAGGGGCGGAGAATCAGAACAGAAAAAAAAAACATGTTGCACAAAGAATAGATTTGGAAATATGGAGGGTAGGACTTAAAAGTATTGACATTCTTGCTGGTCCCGTAGTTGGTGATAGGGGCGACCCCTCTGCCCGACCACAAAGCAGATTTTAAGTCACTGATTGACATCATGACTAGATTGACATCATGACTAGATTGACATCATGACTAGATTGACGTCATGACTAGATAGACATTATGACTAGATTGACGTCATGACTAGATTGACATCATGACTAGATTGACATCATGACTAGATTGACATCATGACTAGATTGACATCATGACTAGATTGACGTCATGACTAGATAGACATTATGACTAGATTGACGTCATGACTAGATTGACGTCATGACTAGATTGACATCATGACTAGATTGACATCATGACTAGATTGACATCATGACTAGATTGACGTCATGACTAGATAGACATTATGACTAGATTGACGTCATGACTAGATTGACATCATAATTTGATTGACATCATGACTAGATTGACGTCATGACTAGATTGACATCATGACTAGATTAACGTCATGACTAGATTAACGTCATGACTAGATTGACATCATGACTAGATTAACCTCATGACTAGATTAACGTCATGACTAGATTGACGTCATGACTAGATTGACGTAATGACTAGATTGACATCATGACTAGATTGACATCATGACTAGATTGACGTCATGACTAGATTGACGTCATTACTGGATTGACATCATGGCTAGATTGACATCATGATTAGATTGACATTATGACTAGATTGACATCATGATTAGATTGACATTATGACTAGATTGACATCATGACTAGATTGACATCATGACTAGATTGACGTCATGACTAGATTGACGTCATTACTGGATTGACATCATGGCTAGATTGACATCATGATTAGATTGACATTATGACTAGATTGACATCATGACTAGATTGACATCATGACTAGATTGACGTCATGACTAGATTGACGTCATTACTGGATTGACATCATGGCTAGATTGACATCATGATTAGATTGACATTATGACTAGATTGACATCATGATTAGATTGACATCATGACTAGATTGACATCATGACTAGATTGACGTAATGACTAGATTGACATCATGACTAGATTGACATCATGACTAGATTGACGTCATGACTAGATTGACGTCATTACTGGATTGACATCATGGCTAGATTGACATCATGATTAGATTGACATTATGACTAGATTGACATCATGACTAGATTGACGTCATGACTAGATTGACATCATGACTAGATTGACATCCTGACTAGATTGACGTCATGGCTAGATTGAAGTCATGACTAGATTGACGTCATGGCTAGATTGAAGTCATGACTGGATTGACTTCATGATTAGATTGACGTCATGACTAGATTGACATCCTGACTAGATTGACGTCATGACTAGTTTGACATCATGACTGGATTGACATTATGACTAGATTGACATCATGACTGGATTGACATCATGACTACATTGACGTGATGACTGGATTGACGTCATGACTAGATTGACATCATGACTAGATTGACGTCATGACTAGATTGATACAAGAGTACACGTAGGTCTTAGGACGTAATTATCTAGTCTGAGATTTTAAGATAAGATACAAAAATAAAATCTATAGCCGGCCTTGCTAAGTCCTTTTTCTGAGTCAGACGTCATCTAAGAAAAATATTTAGATCTTACAGTACACCGCCAACAAGACTTCCTGCTCCAGGATTACAATCAATGTATCTTTAGAAAGCTTCTCTCTGTGTCATTATACGTCTCGGCAGACGATCGCTTCCCATTGCAATTTCTCAAGACTAAAGAGGCTAATCACAGCTGCAGTTACAGGTTGGGCATCTGTAATCACCGGGCACTGTTGCACTTTCACCCTTCTTTCTATTTCTGGTGTGCAAGCCTCTTGTAATCCAAGACCCTTCTTTTATGCTTGCTCTCCCTGTGGATCTATCCAGTGCCTCATTTCTCCAACAGTCGACAGGGAAATCCTTAGACAATTGGAGGCCCTAGACGATGTGAATTTGGTGGCGCCAAATGAAATAGAAACAAGGTTCCAAAGACAGTGTGTGTGTGGAAACATAAACTCCAAAAGCCAACGAAGTGGTCCACCCAGGCAGGTAAAAAGGCAGGTTTCAATATTTTCAGAAAGAATATCAGAATGAAATTCTATCAAAGGCAAATGACCGAGAAGAATGGAGAAAGAAGGTTGACCGATCTAGTGTGGTGCCCCAACGATCCAGCAGACAAAGGGATAGGTGAAAGTGAAGGTGAAATGAATGTGAAACTGGCTTAACTGTTGTCTTATAATGATTATCTAATTGATCTAATTGTTTTGTAAATGGTCAATCTCTTATTCAAAGCCTCAAATAAAAAAAATTTCCGTAAAAAAAAAAAAAAAAAAATTCTTATAGATAACTACTCCCGCTGCAGTTCACGTGATAATATGAAAAACTACTTATTAATTGTTGTTTAATTTTTTTTTTTTTTTTTATTTATTTTTTTTTTTTTTTGCAAATGTCTAGTTAGTATGACAGAACTTATAGAACTAAGCAATACATTTGTTAAAAAAAAAAAATCTTTTTTGACAAAAATCGAAAACCGTTTATATAAATGTGTTGCCAATATGGTAATTGGTTATCTCCTTTATTAAATAGCATCCTATGTTGTTACTATTAATAGTGAATAGTTGTAAAAATGGTGTATTTTTATGAGAAAAAAAACCTGCTTGCATAGTTGATTTTAAAAATTTAAGTTTAATTTTTTTCACTATAAGAAAAGAAAAAAAGGAGCCGTTGCATTAGAACTTTTAAAGGTCTAAAAAATCATGATGTCGGATTTTCACTATCTTTTCTAGTTTACGAGGTCTATATGGGACGGACAGACAGACCACACAAAACTAATAGCGTCTTTTCCCCTTTCGGGGGCCGCTAAAAATAAAAATCAACAGAGAAAACAAAAAAGACTTACGCAATTTATTTAAAACTGAGTGACTCCAACAATAATATTGGGCACAAGTTTTTTTCTTCTCTAAAAAAATGTTACCTATGTTATTCCACTAATAGGAGGCCATAAGCAGCTACCTAGTTGACCTATACCTAAGGCCGGCCCTGGTGTCTATTTTGAAAAGCTTCTTGTCACGTTTGATTACATAAGCATACCTTAAAAGTGGGTGACCAGAGGATCTCCAGCCTTCTATCACATCACCAAGCAGAATGTCTTGTGAAAGTTGACCTTGTGGGAATCTGAAAACATGACCGATCTAGTCATGGCGTCAGCTGCTGAGAACTCCGCGGGTTTCCTGGCAGCCTTCTCTTCGCAGCACTTCCTTAGTTATTTGTATCTTGCCACATTAGTTTGAAAATCCGTATCGGAGGAGGAAGATATTTAGCTTTTTTTTTTCCCTGCAAAAACTATTTGACCATGTTTCACTTTCGTATAACAGAGTGCTCATCACACAGGTCACGTAAACTTTGACTTTGGTATTTCTAGTTAGCAAGGTATTGTCCCACAATCTTTTCTGTAGCCACGAAAACTTACATTACAATACACTTGTGTTTTAAAAACGAACAAATTTCCTTTTTGTTTTTTAATTATGAGGTATTGTCTTAGAAGTTGAAGATTAGAATGAGTGCAGCATATAACCTAGTCGCGACCAACATTATAGCACACATGCAAACATTATATTTTCATTATTACATCTGTTAAGTTGCACATTAACTCAAGCCTCTACCATATAAATATTTAACATAAAGACGACATATAAATAATAATAATATAAATAAACAAAAGATATGATTTTTTATTTCGTGTCATATATATATCATTCATTCATTATATTTGTCATTACACACTATAAACAAGAATGTAAATTATTCTCAATTATATATAAATATTAAACAAAGTATATTTAAAGTATATATGACAATATATGTTACATATATTTTTTGTATGTGTATGTCAAAGAAAACAAAATATTGACAGTTTGTCAGTATAAGATATTTGAAATTTAAGAGCAGTTTTGATATATCTAATATGCATACAGTATCCTTTTTGTTTGTGATCGAGTCCCGAAAAAATAAAGAATTTGATTTAAGAATCAAGGTTTTAAAAAATGTGATAAAAAAACACTGAATAAATGGGAAACATTAAATTTTGAGTATAAAAAGTTATTGAAACGCGCAAATGTCGCTAAGACCTAGATCTAGGTGCTAATTAGATTTTATCACTTTCTTTTTTAATTGAATAATTATATATGTCATTTTTTTTAAATTGGATTGGTTTATTCTTTAGCTATATGTACATATGTCATATACTGGATGAGAGTTTTAATTCAGTCTGCCATGTCCTGAAATTACTCATGGTAACCAATTCTACACATGAAGTTTTACTCGTAAAATGCTTCTCTGTTAAACGCACTCATTCATCTTTCTATTCTTCAACTCATTTATTTTTTAGATTCACTCTATTAAGCAAATATTTTCCTATCTACAGAGTGGATTAAAACGTCACAAAGCACACTTGCATCCACTGCCACTAATGATCCACCGTGTACATGTAGCTGATCAGCTCCACCAGCCTGGTGCTGTACCCCATCTCGTTGTCGTACCAGCTAATGAGTTTGACGAACTTGTCGTTCAGGCTGATCCCAGCCTTAGCGTCGAACAGAGAACTGCAGAGACAGAGTGTGTCCTCATATCAAGCAAAGTAAAGAGTAGACATACATTCTAATAGCGAACACATGGTAGTCCAGGGGTTCTCAGCCTGTGGGTCGCGACCCTCTTGGGGGGTCGATTGACGATTAGCCAGGGGTCGCCTAAGACCATCGAAAATATGGATTGTTTTTGTCTACTCTTTTATTGCGGTGCGGGTGGGTGTGGGGGGGGGGGGGTCGCGGCAGAGTGTAGGATTGTAAAAAAGGGTCTCCGAGCTTTAAAGGTTGAGAACCGCTGAGTAGCCAATCTACAGCTTTACCCCACGGTCACACAGAGCGAACAATCAGATTCATTTTCTTCTGAAGTCATAATCATGTACCATTTCCAGAGTGTGGGCTGGACTATTTTTACAAAGCTTATAGCAGCTTCGTCTGTCTGTCTTTCTGGTAACAAGTTTATGAAATGTTCATGCTTGTCCTCCCATTTTCCCATTCTTTGATCAAGTTACAACTCTGCATAATTATTCATTAAACTTGACAACACATAAATCAATCAACAACTGAACAACAATTAATTAATAAATTGTTAGTTTGATATCGAAATAAGTTTTTTCAATGATACTCAATGAGGGAATATATATATATTTAGTAAAAGATCTTAAGTCTTTATGTCAACTAGCCTATCTGCTAGTCTCTGATTGGACTTAAGTTTATAATACCTCTGTTAGAAGACCCTTTCTTTTGGTGAAGGTTTATGAAGCTCACAGGACTATGCCCTGAAGATTGCTCTACATGAATTTCAGTTAATTATAGGTTTAGATTTAGATGTAGGTAGGCTCTAAATAAATTGCATATTTTATTTTTTTTTTTATTTTTTTCGGTGTTTATTATTTATATTTGTTTCACTTCGCATAGGGCCTCCAATGACCTAAGGCCGGCCCGGCTCATTCTTACTTTATTTGCCGGATCTCCTCCTACCTCTGAGCTTCACTTCTTCTTATCACATGAACTCGGCCACGCCCATGATTACATTGATTGACTGATTTCGACAACTAACCGGATGGGACATCATCTAACTGACCTGTAAGTCTCCCCACATACGTCAGAGGAGACGATGTCGTTTTCCGTGTAGCCAATGATCCCCTTCATGTCCCCCTCTGACGACGCCTTGATCAGACTCTTAATGAGTTCATAGTCGGCACCTTATCCCATGAGAGTAGAAACAAAATATAAAATAACATTATGTCAGGTTGTACATTTGTTTTATTTCATATCAAGTTGATTTTGTCTATATTAGAATAAAAGTTTTATATAGTATTGTTCACAAGGAAGTTATTTCAAGTTTTATTGGTTTTGATCTCCTCCATCATGTTTGTTTGTTTGTAAAATGTTTTACATGTTTCGGATGTTCCTTCAGAGTTGAAGATAGTTTACTTCCAAGTCCAAACCTCCCGCAGAACGACGGGGGATGGGAGCGGGCAGGGTTTAAACCCGGGACCATGGATAAATCCGAATGATAGTCCAGCGCGCAAACCGCACGACCAGGCAGCCATCCATCAGCCATCAGGGCTTCTGTAAACACTGCTAAACACAATAGCTCGTCTAACACAAGAACTTGACAACAAGAGTTTTAAATAACAATGTGGCGGTATAATTACAAATAGGCCTACATCAACAGCCGATGAAACACTATTGGCTTCACTAACTTCAAATGCTTTCTTGTACACAACAGTACTGCCTAAAAAACACTACAAGTCTCTCTAGCTCGTACAGCTACATTTTCGAGGACTCCCAAGGTACCTCACCGTCCTTACTGTCCTGCTGTCATGGACTCAACTGTCCTTTCCTACACATTGTCTCTCGTCCGTGAAAGCTTTAGATCATAGGACTATAACACGGGTCATATTTGCGGTTATTAGCAGTACTGTCCCTTCTCTAGCGACAGCCGTTGACCTGTGTGATTGGTCTGAGTTAGCTGTGTCAGTAGGGCGCACACACATTAACTCTATCAGTCCGCCACTGGAGTTACAACAATATATTAAGCCTACATTAAGCCTACATCGGTTTAGTTGTCTTCCAGCAGTTTGGTGCTACAAGTCAACGGCCGTCAACAACAACCTTCACGGCTTTTTTTCCCCCATGCACTGAGAGCACTAGTATAGCACCGCGCCTAAGGCCGGATATGACCCGCTGGCCTTAGTTTGAGCATCATTGATCTAGATCTGTACATTAAGAAACAGCTCACCCACCTTTCTCTAGTCTACAGGTAAGGTCAACTACTGAGACATTGGGCGTCGGGACTCTGAAAGCCATCCCTGTGATCTTTCCTTCTAGCTCAGGAATCACCTTTCCCACAGCCTTGGCAGCGCCAGTAGTCGATGGGATGATGTTTTGACCAGCACCGCGACCTTGATGAAGATTTAATTAGTGCAAACATTTTAGATATATATTTATCGTCAAGTTGATATTACAGGAATCGCTGAGATTAAATATTATAGAGCTCAAAGCTATGTAAAATTTGCGTCTTCTTTCAAAATACAACGTCCTATAAATATTTCGTTAAATAAATAAGTTATTACATTCAGAAAGTACGTAAAGGATCGATCACCTTTCTTTCTTTCTCCCTCTCTTTCTCTCTTCAGATACTCTCCGTCCCTTTCTCCCCCTCATTTCCCTCTCTCCCCCCCCTCTTAATCTTTTTTAACATCTCTCTCTATCTCCTTCTCTCACTCTCTCTCTCTCTCTCTCTCTCTCTGTCTCTCTTCACATATTCTCCATCACTTTATCTCTCTGCCTTTCCTCCTTTTTCCCTCTTCCTCTTTCTTTACCTCTCCCTATCTTCCTCTCTCTCTCTCCCTCCCTCCTTCTTTCTCTCCGTGTCTCTCTTTAAATGCACTCCATTATTTTTTCTCTCACACACGCTCTTTTATTCTCCTTCCATTTTCCTCTAATATTTTAATTCCCCCCCCCCCCACCCTTTGTAAATTAAACACGATTCCGATATTTTCGAAGACCTTCGTCCACCATATGTACTGTATGACTTCAACGGATTCTTTTACCATCAAAAATTAATGTGTTCATTTTGAAAATGAACGTAACAATTACTCAGAATTAGCTTGAATATCATGCATCTTTTTTGTGCGACCTTTTACAACCATAAAAAGAGGCTTGGTCTAAGTTTATCGCGTCTCATGCTATAGAAAATTATTTTTTAGACATTAAGAAATTTGTAGAATTTCAGAACTAATTGGCAAGTAGAAACTCCACGAAGAAGCAAAGCCAAGTACCTCCCCTCCAATCTTTAGAACTTGGTCCGTCAACTGTTTTCTGTGTAGCTGTCGTAGCGTGAACTGTGGTCATCAGAGCTGGCAAGAGGAAAATTGAATCCTTCAAAGTTAGAGGCTCTAATCTAGATGTACATTGATGATATGTTTATTTCAATACATAAACGTCCCAAACAGTCGATGAACTGAGGTTTTGGGGAACATAACCCACTCGCACGAGACTCGATCAGACAAGGAGATTTTTACTTCTGACTTTTAATCTCCCTGGTCCGTGCCACATTCTTGGCCACATTCTTATTTGCGTGCTAGTCTTGGACTTCAGAGATTGGACCCAAAAAACCTGCTAACTATTGTAAAAAAAAAATAACCGGAAACTAAAACTCTATCGCCATATTACAAGGTCTTCGGGGCTTGCAAAGACCTTCGTTCAGGGAACTGTATCAGACAAAAAGAAGAGGCAGACAGACAAAGCGACGATGGGAAAACAACATAAAAGTATTGACGGGCCTGCCATTGAAAAAGGTTCTATCCAAGGCAAAAGACAGGAATGGAGAAAGACGGTTGACAATTCTTGTGTGGTACCCCAACGGTCCTACTAAGGAATAGATGAAAGTGAAGCTATAAGCTCGAGTTCTATTTGCCTAATGCTTCAGAAGAGCCACCTGCTTGTTCATAGCAGACTTGAATAGAGCGAATCAGAGTTTTTCGCACTTATCATGCGTAAGAAGAGCGCACTTATCATGCGGAAAAAGAGCGCACTTATCATGCAAAAGAAGAGCGCACTTACCATGCGTAAGAAGAGCGCACTTATCATGCGGAAGAAGAGCGCAATTATCATGCAAAAGAAGAACGCACTTATCATGCAAAAGAAGAGCGCACTTATGCGGAAGAAGAGCGCACTTACCATGCGTAAGAAGAGCGCACTTATCATGCGTAAGAAGAGCGCACTTATCATGCGGAAGAAGAGCGCACTTACCATGCGGAAGAAGAGCGCACTTACCATGCGTAAGAAGAGCGCACTTATCATGCGGAAGAAGAGCGCACTTACCATGCGTAAGAAGAGCGCACTTATCATGCGGAAGAAGAGCGCACTTACCATGCGTAAGAAGAGCGCACTTATCATGCGTAAGAAGAGCGCACTTATCATGCGTAAGAAGAGCGCACTTATCATGCGTAAGAAGAGCGCACTTACCATGCGTAAGAAGAGCGCACTTATCATGCGGAAGAAGAGCGCACTTATCATGCGTAAGAAGAGCGCACTTATCATGCGGAAGAAGAGCTCACTTATCATTCGGAAGTAGAGCTCACTTATTATGTGGAAGAAGAGCGCATTTAGTAAGCTGAAGACGAGTGCACTTATCATGCGGAAGAAGAGTGCTCTTATCATGTGAAAGAAAGAGTGTAATTATCATGCTGGAGTAGTACTATACAAATATTCATATTTATCAAAACAACAAAGGGTTGCTTAACATTAATCTAGATCAGCCCCTAAAATCGTCTAAAGAGATTACAAAAATTTTTTAAATAGGCTACAATGTATTACGATAATTCATGTATAGAATGTATTACAAGGTATAACGTATTATTTGTCTAAATTATTTAAAAACTATTATGAAATACATGTATATAAAAAATCAGACATTTAGAACGTATATCAGTGTGTGTAATAATGTTTTGTTTTTTATATATAATTCATTTCTTCTTTAAGGTTAAATCAATTTTGCTAACAAAAATCAGTCTTTTGAAATGTTATTTTGTAAAACATGGTGTATTAAGTTAGTAGCTTTAGAACTAGAATATATTTTTCGATCTTGAATTTCAGGTAGTGGAGGATTGACTTTACAGGAAAGCCCGCCTTACATCGAAGATTTAAAAAAAATACTAATCAAAGTTAACAAAACAATCAAAACTTACTGACCTTCAACAATGCCAAAATTGTCATGGATCACCTTGACCAGGGGCGCCAAACAGTTGGTCGTGCAGGAGGCGTTGCTGACCACCTCTAAGTCCGACGTGTACTTGGAGTGGTTCACGCCCATGACGAACATAGGGGCGTCAGGCGAGGGTGCTGAGATGATTACCTTGGAGGCACCGCCCTTGAAAATGAGACATGATCTTAAACAAATCTACATATATTTTCTTTACATTTTGTCGCGGTGTGTGTTACCTGGCTGAAGAATTCTGATGTAAACTTAGAATAGAATTGCTGCAGATGACTGGGGAAAAACGTCTGTAAGACTGATGAAAGACTGTTAAAGTGAGACCAATCGACATAGAGGCCTGAACACTGACCTGCAACGTCGCAACCTGTGGGCAATTTACACCAATACCTCGTTGTCACGTCACAGGTCTATACGACGATCTAATAAATGTTTTAAAAGTAAACATTCTCTTGTAAGTCAGGAAAAAAAAAATAAATAAAGATAAACTATATAGGCAACACTAACCGCGATGTGCTGTTTTGCCTTTTCGACCGTGGTAAACACTCCAGTAGACTCGACCACATACTCCACGCCGACGCTGCTCCATGGAATAGCACTAGGATCCTTCTCGTTAGACACCAAGATCTCCTGACCATTGACCACTAGCTTCCCTCCAGAGGCGGACACTTCGCCGTTAAATGTCCCGTGGGTGGAGTCATACCTTTAAAAGGAAAGTATGAAATTAATCCGGTAAGCTTTCATTTCTCATTACATTGTATTTCTATTTTTAGATCCCGACGTAGAAATGAACATTGTTAGTTCGGGATTGGACTCGAATGAGGAACTGTGGCAAAGAACAAAGCAGCAGCTCATTGAAGTAGATATCCTTCAGAGACGCTGGAGATGGATAAGTCACACCCTTCTCAAGCCTGCATCCAGCATAACAAGAGTGTATTTCAGTAAGTTTGGAGCCATTACAAATTAATTACATGATTGATTCAAAATAATTGATGCAATATCACACTGTATATTAGCTTTTTTTATTTTTTAAATATTTTTTTAGATTTTTCTTGTTGGTCATGAAGCTGGAAATGTGCAGGAGGTCTCTGCCGAAATGGGTTTACCCGATTTTTTAAAAAGTTTCGTTTTTCAGTAGCGATGCATTTAGGCATTTTAGTTTTTTTTTTTTAATTATTATTTTTAGGGCCCCCTTGTTGTGGGAGAGACATTTAACATACACTAAAGTCTTCTCAGAGATTTAAGAAACATTCATGTTTTATCTACATTGGTCAAACGGTTTTGATTTCTGTTCGGTACATACATAACTCCTAACAGTGTGCTTTATATATTAGAAGCTTATTAACTGCACGGAGCGGTATGTGGAGACAAAACACAAAAAACAAACATGAACATTTGATCCAGGCTGAATTTTTCCTTTAACATTATCCTTTTAAACGGGTGGATAAGGATAAAGAACATATGCCTGGTCAATGACTGGTGTATTTTAAGTTAGTGCGATGGTCAGTAACCATCTCTCAAATCTCATGAATGGGCGAAAGTCTCCTCCCCATCCTCTCTGTCACAGCGCACGTTCGCTTACAGTCACCGTGACCCTGAACATTGAACAGCCAGGTGATAATATTAAGATAAAGATCTAGCCTGCGCTAGAATGCGATTAATTGTGTCGCGCGACAGTCTGGCTTTCAACAGATCGCGCGATACAGTCTTTCTGAAAAGCCCCTTTGGGGGAATATTGATCTTCGTATCCATTTATCCTTCTCCGCCTGTGGCCAAAGTCGGAGACTTCCTCATTTCCGGGATGAATTAGAAATTAGACTAAACCTTAATTGTAAGACGAAGATTAAACTGACCTCTCCCATGTCAAAATGGGCTGTAACAGTTTGGAGTTTTAAAAAAAATATTTCGCTTACTTTGTCCTGATCTAGTAAAATATTTCCCAATCTACGTCACATGCAATGCAGGGGAGAACACGCCATGGTATAAGTGTAGAATTTGAAGGGGGATTAATCTCTAAGCCCCTACACATAGTTATGACTCAAAACTAGGTTACAAAGACAGTTTGTGTGGAAACACAAACTCGAAATCGGCCCCCGAAGTGGTCCACCCAGGCAGGTAAAAAGGCAGGTTTCAATATTTTCAGAAAGGACATCAGAATGAAATTCTATCAAACACAAATGACAGAGCATGGAGAAAGAAGGTTGACAGATCTTGTGTGGTGGTTCCCCAGCGGTCCAGCAGACCAAAAGGATAGGTGAAAGTGAATGTGAAGTTAAATGTGAACCTGGCCTAGCTGATGTCTTTTGGTGTATTTCAGTCAACCAGCAGTTAACGTGATAATATGAAAAACTACTTATTAATTGTTGTCTTAAATTATGTCCAACTTATATGCATACTAAATAGAATTTTTTTTGCTTTAAAAAAAAATTTAACATTATTTTGGGGTCAATGTAGTAGTTTGTTGGACAGAACTTGCATAATGTATCAATACAAATGTAAGAAAAAAATATTTTGACAAATAATCTAGAATCATTTGCATAAATGTGTTAAAAATATAGCGAATATTAATCTCCCCTACTAAAAAGCCTCCAGTGTTTGTTGCTATTAATAGTGAATAGTTGTAAAAGTGGTGTATTATTATGAAAAACCTGCTTGCATAAGTGGTTTTAAAAAAATTGATTTTTTGCTTTTAGAAAAGAAAAAAGTAGCCGTTGCATCAGAACTTTGAACGGACTAAAACATTATGATTTTGGATTTTCGTTATCTTTTTTAGTTTACGAGATCTTAACGGGACGGACGGACGAACGGGCAGACGGACAGACATTTAACACAAAACTAATAGCGTCATTTCCCCTGTCGGGGGCCGCTAAAAAAGTAGTAAACATTTTATTTTGTAAAGTTAGTAGCTAGTATGACTTACTTCACTTGTGTTTCTTTAATTTAAATATTGAAAACAAGAACAGTGTTTCCCAAACTGTGTTCCGCGGAACCCCTGTTTTCTTCGAGGCCTGACTACTGGAAAAGTTACTAGTAAGCCACTACGTGAATTAATCTCTCCAAAAATAAGCAATGTGCTTTTTGACAAAAGATCTAAAACCGTTTGCATAAATGTGTTACTAAGTATGATAACTAGTGTTAACAGCTTCAAATACCTCGGAGCTATTGTCTCAGATGAGGGAACAAAACCCGAATTATTGGCCCGAATAGCACAGTCCACAGCAGCCCTTTCGGCACCAAAATCAGACTGATGCGCTCTCTGGTCATGGCCACATTTTTATATGCTTGCGAGTCGTGGACGTTGAATGCAGAGCTTGAGAGGAGGATCCTAGCAATGGAATTGAGATGCTACAGAAGGATCCTAGGCATCACATTCAAAGACCGCATCACAAACCAAGAAATCAAGACAGGGTTACTGTAGCGATCGGAGCCCATGATGACCTGCTAACTATTGTGAAAAGACGAAAGCTTAAAACCTTTGGCCACATTACAAGATCTACGGGGCTCGCAAAGACCTTCCTTCAGGGAACAGTGCCAGGAAAAGAAGAAGAGGCAGACAGAAAAAGCGATGGGAGGACAACATTAAAGAATGGACAGGCCTGCCATTGAGAGAGGTTCTAAACAAGGCAAAAAAAAGAGAGTAATGGAGAAAGACGGTCGACAAATCTTGCCTGGTGCCCCAACGGTCCAACAGACTAAGGGATAGGAAAAGGTAAGGTAAAGTAAAGTATGATAAATAATCTCCTTTACTAAATAGCCTCCCGTGTTTGATGTTTTTAATACTTGTAAAAATGATGTATTTTTATGAAAAAAAAACCTGCTTGCATATAAAAAAAACTGCTTGCATAGTTGTTTTAAAAATGAAATTTTTCGCTTTTAGAAATGAAAAAAATAGCCGTTGCATCAGAACTTTGAATGGTCTAAAATGTTATGATGTCGGATTTTCAATAGCTTTTCTAGTTTACGAGATCTAAACGGGACGGACGGACAGATAGACCACACAAAACTAATAACGTCTATTCCCCTTTCGGGTGCCGTCTCGTTCATGTTCCAAATAAATTTTATATTACATAGTTCTTCGTTATGCAATTGTTATCTTAGATATAAGACATTTGTTTTTATTTTAAAATTAGAATCTTTTCCCGGGGGGACTTACAACCAGTGATTTTTTTCTCTCTCTCTCTCTCTTTCTACCTTATCTCTCGTTTCTCTTTCTTTCTCTCCCTATCTCTTCCTTCATCTCTCATCTCATAGTGTCCTTATAGACGATAAATAGATGGTGAATTAAACTAAAGACGTTTTGATCTATTTTTAAGTTTAAATTTAATGAATAAATATTTATTTAGACGTAATCTAGAATAAGCTAGATAACATAGATCTAGGTCTAGATTGCTAATCTAAACTAATATCTAGTTCTACTATCATCTAGGCCTAATTTAAATCTAGATCTAATCAAGATTCTACTTTTTTCCCCCTACATAGATCTAGATATCTAGATTCTAGTTCAGCTAAATCTACTACTAAGATAAAGGCACATTCCTCATCCCATATGCTAGGACAAATTAGTACAAATACTCCTTCTTCCCTAGTGCTATTAGAACATGGAATGGGTTGCCTGAGCTAGCCAGGAAAACCAGTGACTTGGCAGAATTTAGGTCATCGGTTAACATGCATGACTGAATGGATGACGCGTAGGACGTAATCTTCTTCTTTTTTGAAGTAACGTCTGCACAACTAGATATAGTATAAGATAAGATAAGTCTATATTAGATCTAGATCTAGATCTAGACTAGACTAGTTGAAGTTCTAGAGTTTAAGCCTACTTACTTAAACATATACACCATATAATCCAAATCAATAAAAGGATCATTAATTAGGCAAACGGAAAGTCCCTTGCCAAGTGCCGCCCTTAACACAATTCGCCCGATCCTGCCAAAACCGTTGATTCCAATTTTAGGAGACATTTTCTAGCGCTTACACTACATCTAGTAGATGGCGAAGTTAGGAGATTTCGCTGTTTACCACCAAAGCGACTAGAAATGACGTAATCAGAAACAGATCACTTAGAGAATGTTTTTGATTAGAGAGTTTTTATTTATTTATTATTTTGTTAGCTAATGGAGATTTTCACAACTAAACAAATAAGGTAAAGGATGCTAAATTGAACTTCAAAGTATCCAACTAAGTCAAAGTTACAGACAGGAGAGCCGAAATAAGAAATCATTTTTTTTAAATATACTCCTCAGAAGAATGAGCTCATACGGAGTGTAGTTGTATCCATTGGTTTGGATAAGTCATGTGATTAAATTTGTAATAGATCTGGACTGTGCGATTAGAAATATTTTTTACCAATGGACCTCATTCACCAATCGCAAACAAACACATTTAGCCACGTGGTCCTCTATCTCTGGTATCTTCTATACAAATTACGTAATGCACACAGGCTGTCACGTGACAGTTTTTTTTTCATTGTTTTATCAAAATTATCACGATTGTAAGCCTTGAAGGCAAGAGAAGAATTATTCACCTAAACTTTTATTTATGCTTGTGGTGTCTCCAAAACTTAAAATAATTTGGAAAGACAAAGGAAACAAAATCAGACTGATGCGCTCCCTGGTCATGGCCACATTTTTATATGCTTGTGAGTCTTGGACGCCGACTGCAGAGCTAGAGAGGAAGAGCTTAGCAATGGAATAGAGATGCTACAGAAGGATCCTATGTATCACATTCAAAGAACGCATCACAAACCAAGAGATTAGAGACAGGGTTACTGCAGCGATTGGACCCCATGATGACCTGTTAACTATCGTAAAAAAAAAAACCGCAAGCTAAAAATATATGGCCATTTTACAAGATCTTCGGGGCTCGTAAAGACCTTCCTTCATGAAGACAGACAGAGAAAGCGATTTGAGGACAACATAAAAGAATGGCTTTCTTTCCACTAAAGAGGTTCTAACTAAAGCAAAAGACAGAGAGGAGTGGAGAAGGACGGTTGACGAATCTTGCGTGGTGCCCCAACGGTCCAACAGACTAAGGGACAGTGGGAAGCGTGGTCGAGAGGCTAAGCACGCTTGAACTTGGCTTGGCTTGGCTAACTATGAAAGGGGCTCGAGGTTCGACACCCGACTCGGGCAGAGTTGTGTTTACTGAGCGCCTGAAGGCAGCACGGAAAAACCTTCTCCTAGATACCCCCCCCCCCCACTGGTCCACAACTGAGATTTGGACCAAAGCGCTCTGAGCATGCTATAAGCATGAAAATAGCGCTATATAAAAACAATCATTTATTTTTATTTATAGGTAAAGGTAAAAAAAAAAAGGTCTTGATATCACCTTGAAATAAACAGTCATCATCTTTTAGTGTTAACCGTCGCTGAGTTACTTCTTTAGATAGGTTAGATTATTATTAAATAATTGATGCAATGGAGTATACTCTTAGTGTCCCACTCCTTGCCAACCACAGCGCCGACACTGCAATCCCACAGATATCAAGAAAATATTTCCGAAATACCAAATCCCGGCAACGTTACTCACACGCTCCCACACGTGCACGTGCCGCCCCTGCCACTCACGTCCACCCATTCAACGCTCAACAGATAGGCGGAACGCCCCCCCGCCCCACCAATTTCTGTTGCCGCCACCTGTACGCAACTCTGGTGATAGATTAAAGAAAACAACTCTCTTTCTCTCTCTTTCCCTCTCGCGCTCTTTGGGTGGACTTTATCGCATGAGATGGTCTCTGTCGTGTCTGTATCAAATGTAACGTCATGTCACAACACTCTTTAGTCTCGTTTTAACATGACGTCAAACTTGTCGTTAGTGCCACACAATTCCTAAATTAGCTGGTTAAAAATACCCATCTCTATCTTCCTTGCCTATTTACAAAGCTTATATAAACTCACTCAGTCTGTCTGTTTATTTGTCTGTCTGTCTGGTAAAAAAAAAGTTTGAAGACGTTATTTCTCCCACACCCATTCTCGGGTAAAAATGAAACTTTGCACAATAATTAAGAGTACCTGACAAAAGAATCAATTTAAAAAAAAACAACTATTTAGTTAATTAACGATAGGTAATTCATTATTTTGTTTGGTATCGAACAAGGGAGATAAATAGTACTTGGCTGATGTGATGGTATAAGCTGAATTAGATCCCTTTTATACTGTGTGTAGATTTAGTTTAAAACTAACAATAGATAACTATAAGACATTCTATTTTCATAAGCACTTGCCTGGCACAGTGGTCGCAGTGTAAACTTAAGGAAGCATGTGTCTTGAGTTAGAATTAAAGTCATTTTTTTTATAAATGCATTTAAAAGCGATCACGCTAACATTTAAACAGAAGTTACCCCCCTCTTTCTCCCCCCAACCCCCCTCTTAGACAAGTAATAGAATCATAGCGTATTGAGTAAGCTAAAATCATGAAACTGCGATTTATTATTGTTAGTCTAGATCAGCGGTTCTCAACCTTATAGGCTCGGCGACCCCTTTTTACAACCCCCCACTCTGCCGCGACCCCCCCCCCCTCCGCATACACACACAGCAATAGAAGAATGGACAAAAACAATTCATTTTTTCGATGGTCTTAGGCGACCCCTGGCAAATCGTCCATCGACCCCCAAAGGGGTCGCGATCCACAGGTTGAGAACCCCTGGTCTAGATCATTGTTTCGCAAACGTTTTCCTTAACGCTACATTTCGCACTTTCAGAGTATTGGAGAAACACATTGCTTATATTTTGAAGAGATTAATTCACGTGGTGGCTTACTAGTTAACTGTTCCAGTAGTCAGGCCTCGCAGAACACTGGGGTTCCACGGAACACAGTTTGGGAAACACTGTTCTTATTTTACATATTTAAGTGATAATAACAACACTCTAGAATAAAAAAATCAGATTATTAACTATTCGATTTAAGAAAAAAATATTAACTATCAAAGCCCAGTCTTCTAGCTGTAGTACGTTCTGGAACTAATAATTATAGATGCATTTTTCTTATCCATAATCGAAGTCAATGCTTTTATAATTGTTGAGCATAAGTAATGTTGTTTTTTTTTTTACAAAACATAACATTAATTTCTTCAGTTTTTACCATTAAACAAACCAGTAGCTAAAATGGAATGGAAACATGTAAAGATGTCTGGTTGTGTGGATGCGTGATTGTGTGGATTTGTGGTTGTGTGGCTGCGTGATTGTGTGGATTTGTGGTTGTGTGGCTGCGTGGTTGTGTGGATTTGTGGTTGTGTGGCTGCGTGATTGTGCGGTTGTGTGGCTGCGTGATTGTGTGGATTTGTGGTTGTGTGGCTGCGTGATTGTGTGGATTTGTGGTTGTGTGGCTGCGTGATTGTGTGGTTGTGTGGCTGCGTGATTGTGTGGCTGCGTGATTGTGTGGTTGTGTGGCTGCGTGATTGTGTGGCTGCGTGATTGTGTGGTTGTGTGGCTGCGTGATTGTGTGGATTTGTGGTTGTGTTGTTTAAATGGCTACATGGTTGTGTGGACGCGTGGTTGTGTGGCTAAGTGTTTGAGTGCAAGTGTGGTTATATAGCTATGTGGTTGTGTGGAAGTGTGGTTATATAGCTGTGTGGTTATGTGGAAGTGTAATTATATGGTTGTGTGGTTGTATGGAAGTGTGGTTGTATGAAAGTGGGATTATGTTGCTGTGTGAAAGTGTGGTTGTATTGAAGTGTGGTTATGTGGCTGTGTTGTTTTGTGAAAGTGTAATCGTTTGGAAGTTTGGTTATGTGGCTATGTGGTTGTGTGGAATCGTGACTATGTGATTGTGTGGCTGTGTTGATGTGTGCCTGTGTTGATGTGTAATTGTGTTGATGGATTTGTGTATTGTGGCTGTGTGGTTGTGTGGCTGTGTGGGTTGTGTGGATGCGTAGATGTCAGCCGTATGTGTTCTTACCCAGATAGCCGTCGATAATTGTGCGACTGTCAGTGTCACTGATTGTTGGCGCGTGGCAACTGCCCAACAATATAGTCTGCTGACATTTCATTCTCAGCGTTAAATGCTAAGTTGATAATTACTGACCGATTGACAAGTCATTTAACCGGCCTTGGTATCGTGGTCTCATTACAGTTGGCTAATAATGAGGATATATAGATGTATGTATGTAACAAGTGTATGCAGACATTAGAATAGTTTTTTTTTTGCTATCAGAAGTAGCCTTTGGAGGGAGCACATAGGGTCCGACTGAGGTCCACTCAGGCAGATAAAAAAGCAGGTTTAATTTTTTTTTTTTAGCATGAATATCAGAAACTATGAACTACAAACTATCAACAACCAGAACCCTATCTCCGCCAATGCTATAGGGCCTACTTCAAAGTTTTGAAAGTTTTTCCAATGCTATTGTATTGCTAGCATGACTGACTCCACGCTAATACAGGATACGAAAAAAAATTTTATGCACTTGAAAATAGGTTTAAAAGAAAACCTAGAATAGGCGAATGATAAGATACTTGTTGTAACGCCTCTTGTGTTACATTTGATTGTGCGTGTAACAGTAATGAAAGATGTCTTGTTTCTCTTGAGTTGGTGTACTAGTTTTTACTTCGACTGTCTACTTCATTCAGCACAGCACAACAAATATCAGTGGCGATCAAAAATTAAGTAAGGCCTTGGTTAGCAGACGATATTCATTATCCATAAATTACAATAACAATTTACTGGCAATTCCAGCCATCAAAAAATACACATTATGTTGCACAAATCCAATGAAATATTCTAAGTACACAATTAACATCAAATCACTGAATCAATTACGTTAGACATCCTTACAGCTTGAGAACACGGCCACTACTGCTTGACCACCTGATTAACCATCCCACAATTCACCTCTGGACTCCCGTCTCTCACGTGCAACAACAAAAAAAAATCACATTTCTCAACGATTACATCCCGATATCTATAAATAGCGACTCCTACGACGACGTGACACTTGTTGACGCTGAATAGTTTATGAATGGACCTCATTCACCAATCGTAAATAAACAACATTTAGCCACGTGATTCTATATATCTTCTATACAAATTATGTAATCTTTAGTGGCTGTCACGTGATACGTATTTTTCATTGTTTTATCAATATTATGACGTGGCTAAATGTATTTACGATTGGTGAATGAGGTCCATTACTGTTTCTTGAAGGATAGCATGGCCAAAGCTACCAGCATTCATGAGCAAACTATCGGAATATCGAACCTGTTGAACAAAGAATGTGCATGTCTTGATCACAGAAATGTCAATAACATAAGGCTGAAATTTCAAAAAGTACTAAACTTTAATTTTAACATTAATTTTTTGTTTAAATAATATTTAGTATTCACATAATGGTCAGTAGAGTTGGATTTTTAGAAAGGTCTTTACCTCAGATGTCAGTTCATGAGGTACATTCAAAGCTTGAAAATTGTAACAGATTAGCATCAACCAGCATTAGACTCTGCTCTACTGCAGCTAAAAAAATTAAAGTTATCAATGTCCAAGATGAAGAAGATTTAAAAAAAAGAGTGATTGAAGCTAGCAATAATACACCAGTTGTTGTTGATTTTCATGCTACGTGGTGTGGTCCATGTAAACTTTTAAGCCCAAGGCTTGAAAGTATATTAGCAGAAGAAGGCAAAGTTATTATGGCTAAAGTAGATATTGATGAAATTTCAGAACTTGCAATGACATATGGAGTCAGGTCAGTTCCAACAGTGATTGGTTTGAGAAAAGGTCAAGTGTGTAACCAATTCATTGGTTTAGTTGATGATGATCAGATCAGAACATTTGTTAAAAAATTAGTGGTGTCATGATGAAATAAAACAAACACTGTACACTAAACATTATATATAGAGAGATTTTTTTGCCATTATCACTGTAAAAAAAAGTATAAATATTTTTAAATTATGTACGCTATCCCAAATACATAAATTTTATGCTGGCCTATAAAATAATATGGAACATAGCAAAACTTATTTCTAGTTATAAATTGAAGAGAAAAAAGGTATGATCCATTGTATTTTTTTTTTAAATTTGTTAGTCAATTATTTATCATCTTCAACAAAAATATTACCTTGATAAAATTCATTTGTTTTATAATTTAGAATAAAGTTATTAACCCAAATCAATAATTTATATTTCCCTCTGAGTATGGCTTATAAAGTAAAAATAAACCAGCTTGTACTAGAACAGTCCATTATGTTTTTAAGCAATTTCAGGTACATTGAAATATCGAAAATATTAGATTTCACTGATTTGTCTATCATTCAGTTAGCCCTCATTACAACTGCATTCTATTACTCTGTGTGCAACATTACAAAAAATATCAAAAGTTTAAAGGATTGTTGACTATATTGATACATTTCCAAAGATTCTAACAAACTTTTGCACTGTTTGTGATGGGCTTTCTGAAGTTTTTAAAAATGACATCCCACATAAAAACAATGTGTTATATATGCCAGAGATGTTGTATTGAGAGTTTGGTTAAGCCATTAGTACTCTACATCCAGCAGTGTGATTGTGTGACCAGATTTACTCCATAGATTTTGTTCATTGTTGTTAGCTTCTGCTCATTGGTTTTGATGTGAATAAAAATTTATTTGAATACAAACTGAAAAAAAAAAATATACAAGCTTCCAAAACTAAAAAATAAAATGATGCATAACTTTAACTTGATTATTGTTTCCGAATACAGGAATCTTGTTTGGGCTAGCTGGCTCAAATGTCTACATAATAATAAGGTGTTTGATCCTAATCACTTAGAATTGACATTAAGAAAAATAATGGACTTTAGGGTAGAGAATTATCTGGTTTGATTTTCATATACCTGTACAATGCTCAGGTAGTTTTCCAGAAATACGGTGTTGGGGGTCAGGGATATCTGCTATTGTGTTGATTGTTCTGGAGTAGAGGATACTTGTATCATTTTTCTGTCTTTAGGGGGTTCATTGGTTAGGTAGTATGTCTTTGATATTAAATAATGTTTCTATTATTAGTATTATATTTTTAGGTTAATCACTTTTCAATTGTTTATGATTTAATACTTGTGAATTATGATAACTTACAAATAAAAACATGTAAAAAAAAAATATTTAAAAAAAAGCCCACAAAAGAGGCAAGATGGCCCATAAAAGAGGCACATAAAGCCCAAAAAAGAGGCAAAGAAAAGAGGCCTAAGGCCCAATGATCCCTATGATGATAAAGCTAAAACTGAATAGCGTAAATTCTGAGGTTTCCTTTAAAAAAAAAAATGAATTAATTTAATAGCGCAAATTCTGAGGTTTCCTTTTAAAGAAAAAAAATAGTAAGCAGGAAGTGTTACATAGCAGAGAAGGTTGGAGAGGCACGTGGAGCTTTGTATGTACTGGGGACTATTAATGGAAAAAATATTATGTACAAAATACTCACAGATACTATTTTTTATCTTTTCAGTCTGTGGTGATTCTAACAGAACTCCAGAACCTCTTGGTGTCAACTGGTGGAGATTAGCTGTCCCGGGACTTCATTGGGGAAACAACTATCGCCAGACTAGACAAATTGTAAAAAATAATCAATCTTAGATCATATATAGCACTCCAAACTCCTTATGAGCTCACTGCAATGCTGTTTGGGTTCAATAAGTTAATATCTGGAAATCGTACCGGTCAGTCCAGAACATTGTTGATTAGCCCAGCTTTAAGTGTTGGGCATAAAAACATCAGATCATTAGGATTTCAGGCTGATCTGTCAGCTGGTAAACGATCCAACAAAATCATTAACTAGGAATAATTTTGGATCTTCGATTTGGTAATGAGCATGAAAAACTTATCTTGATTTGACCACTCGCTAATGCTCCTATATCTGCGACTAGGACTTTATAATTGATGAACTCCAGCGGGTTTATTATAATGTACAGTGTATTTGATAACAACCGCAGAATGGTCCGCCTCAATACAACAAGATAACAGAGCCTATATTCACAATCCTCCCCCACAGTTTGAGAATGACTGAGTACTGACAACGCACCATCCATAAAAACTTCTGTGTGTGTATGTGTCCCAGAAATGTTGGTCTTTACTAGTAAATAAAGACATTGCCCTTCAAAACTCCGAAGATCATGCATTTCGTGTGAGATGTAAGCCCTCGTGGGATGTATGCGGACTTTCGCGTGTCTAGAGCGTGAAAATAGGACAAGCAAATGAACGCAAGAACGATGAACAATTTCTGAACAAAGTTTTTACATTTATTGTTGATTTTTGCAATGTAATCTTTTGGAAAGTTAAAAACAAAACAAAACATATAAACCAAAAGTTTACATTATTTAAAGTGTCACTACCAAGATGAAGAAAACAACCTTTTAGAACCTATAGTGTGACCTGCACGTGACCTTACCAAATACGTCGTTCTAGCTTTATCAAATAGAATCTTATCGAGACAAACTAAAAACTCACCTAATAATTAGTAGATGGGACTTAACTCACAAGATAAAGCAGTGCTGTCAGAACATTTCTTTTTTTTGAAAAGAATGACACTTAAAAAAGCGATTGTAAAGAATAAAGATAATGGAGATGGTGTTCTACAATAACTCGTGGGCGGCCCCTGTGAGTCAGTCGTAATGTTGGGCACAAATGTATATTGCTTAATTGCTGTGGATGAACACGAAGTGTCTCCTATTAATATTTTGTTTCAAAATAGATATACGTATGTAGTTACAGTATGTGTACTTTATCTTATATAAAAGTCGATAGAGAGAACTTTCACAAGTTTTCAAATGTTACGATAAGATTTTTCAAAGGCGAGTTAAGAGATTTCAAGATGAAATACAGCCAGACAAAAAGGAGGACAGACTCACACACAATCATGACAAAGTAAAACTGTAAAAGCTAATAATGTATTTGGTGAAAGATATCAGAATGTTCCCAATTCCCCTTCATCTATACATCCCTTAGCCTGTTGAACCGTTGGGGCACCACACAAGATCTGCTGACCATCTTTCTCCATTCCACTCTGTCTTTTGCCTTGGATAGAATTTCTTTCAAAGACAGGCCCGTCCATTCTTTTATGTTAGAAATAGGAGATGTGTCGTAACCAAGAAACAAGGCTTTAAATAGTAGGCCTATATGGGAGATGTGTCGTAACCAAGAAACAAGGCTTTAAATAGTAGGCCTATATGGGAGATGTGTCGTAACCAAGAAACAAGGCTTTAAATAGTAGGCCTATATGGGAGATGTGTCGTAACCAAGAAACAAGGCTTTAAATAGTAGGCCTATATGGAAGATGTGTCGTAACCAAGAAACAAGGCTTTAAATAGTAGGCCAATATGGGAGATGTGTCGTAACCAAGAAACAAGGCTTTAAATAGTAGGCCTATATGGGAGATGTGTCGTAACCAAGAAACAAGGCTTTAAATAGTAGGCCTATATGGGAGATGTGTCGTAACCACGAAACAAGGCTTTAAATAGTAGGCCTATATGGGAGATGTGTCGTAACCAAGAAACAAGGCTTTAAATAGTAGGCCTATATGGGAGATGTGTCGTAACCAAGAAACAAGGCTTTAAATAGTAGGCCTATATGGGAGATGTGTCGTAACCACGAAACAAGGCTTTAAATAGTAGGCCTATATGGGAGATGTGTCGTAACCAAGAAACAAGGCTTTAAATAGTAGGCCTATATGGGAGATGTGTCGTAACCACGAAACAAGGCTTTAAATAGTAGTCCTATATGGGAGATGTGTCGTAACCACGAAACAAGGCTTTAAATAGTAGGCCTATATGGGAGATGTGTCGTAACCAAGAAACAAGGCTTTAAATAGTAGTCCTATATGGGAGATGTGTCGTAACCAAGAAACAAGGCTTTAAATAGTAGTCCTATATGGGAGATGTGTCGTAACCAAGAAACAAGGCTTTAAATAGTAGTCCTATATGGGAGATGGGTCGTAACCACGAAACAAGGCTTTAAATAGTAGGCCTATATGGGAGATGTGTCGTAACCACGAAACAAGGCTTTAAATAGTAGTCCTATATGGGAGATGTGTCGTAACCAAGAAACAAGGCTTTAAATAGTAGGCCTATATGGGAGATGTGTCGTAACCAAGAAACAAGGCTTTAAATAGTAGGCCTATATGGGAGATGTGTCGTAACCAAGAAACAAGGCTTTAAATAGTAGGCCTATATGGGAGATGGGTCGTAATCACGAAACAAGGCTTTATAGTTTATATAGTAGGCTACATGTGAGATGTGTTGTAACAATGAATCAAGCCTTTACATGGTATATGGGAGATGAGTCGTAACCACAAAACATCGTTAATTAGGACTGACGTAGCCCAATAGAACTCCAGTAGTTTTAAACTTGTTAAACTGAATCTATGTTGATTGAAATGTTAAAGAACAGTGGAGATAATATTTCAAAAAAAAAAATAATAATAATTTAAGAAATGAAGTACAAGAAATTTAATGACTATTTTTTTTTATTTTTTTTTAATTTTTCTAGACTATTAATAAATATGTAAAAGTCGAAATGTTTGAATATATACTAACACAAAAATTATAAATATTTTAATACTGATTTATAAAATGTTTGCAACTATTAATTTGTTACTCAATATTTCACTTATATTTTATTTACACTTCAATTTTTAAATTTTGGGAGACTGAAACATATTCTTATGAAAAATTTTGCGTTACCTCTCACGGAGGTAAATATTGTCACGACCTCCTTTAACCTCAGTTTAATATATATGTACCAGTAGTATTACATTGGCTCCTTTCGTCTAGTGATGATTCCCACTCTTGGTGCGTGCAATTACTTTGTCTGCATAATTATTAGAGTACTTTGAGTAAATATAAATTTTACTAATGACAACAATGTCACATAATCAATGACCACATAATGAATACTCATAAACTCAAACTCTCTTATTAAAGCTAATATTTAATATTCTAAGTATTGCATTGATGGTCGCTTTAAAATCATGTAATAAATGTAATAATTGATTGATGAATGAATTGATAACTGTAGACATAGATTAGTAATAACATGAAATAATAACATAAGACGAGTGGCTTCAATACTAAATACTAATAAAACTATCGTATCTGTTAACATAGTAAACAATAAAGACATAATCAACAAAACAGCAATTAGTCACCCATGCCAATAAGACTACCACGGCTATTCTGTCACAGTCTTAGTTGACATTGCATGATCTAAAGTTCACGTCATGTTAAGAGTTTAAAAGACACGTGGAATTCCTGATGTAGAAAACAGGAAGTAGAATGAATAAAGTTGACTTTGAGTTCAGTCAAGTCAAGTTAGTAAGGCCCTGCTCCCGGTCCAGGGAGGTTGGACGTTTCTTCCTGGACTGGTGTAAATATATGTACATAGCATGAAAGTCAATGGACTAGTGGTTGTTGAATAGTTATATTTGAGAGCTGATTTCATTATGTGCTTATTGAATATTAAAGTATTATTCGTATTTCAATGGATATCTATAGTTGAAGCTCCAGTGCACCTAGTAGTAATTGTTCTTGTTGTTACCCGCTGAGATGCGGACGTGATTGATTAGCAACTGACATATATTGGATACCTTTGATACCGCTGATGTGCGGATAGGATTATTATTATTTCTTGACTTGTAGCACTAACAAGGAGTGCAGTGTCTTATTATTATTATAGTAAAATAAACTTCATGTTGTCTGCTGAACGGATTTGAGTCAGTCGTATAGTGTTTGTCTTGTCACGTGTCTAGAGTACTTCAGGAAGCAAGAACCCAGTATTACGCGACATTCGCATTCTGCAGTATTACACCATTCAACGTTCATTGACATAGTCCCTCCTCCATGCACTGGACCCAGCGCCGCAGACTGCATTAGAGTCCAGTACCGCTGTCCATGTCATCTGATGCCAATAAGACCACCACGGCTACTCCCTCCTCCATGCACTGGACCCAGCGCCGCAGACTGCATTAGAGTTCAGTACCGCTGTCCATGTCATCTGATGCCAATAAGACCACCACGGCTACTCCCTCCTCCATGCACTGGACCCAGCGCCGCAGAGTGCATTAGAGTTCAGTACCGCTGTCCATGTCATCTGATGCCAATAAGACCATCACGGCTACTCCCTCCTCCATGTACTGGACCCAGCGCCGCAGACTGCATTAGAGTTCAGTACCGCTGTCCATGTCATCTGATGCCAATCACTGCATATCGTTCATTGTCTTGCTGACTGATCTTCGCCACTGTCAATAACATCTATTCAGTCCCTCAACGCTTAGACTGTCACATGCTCAAGACTGCCATCTACCGCCTCGGACTCTGGCTGACATTGACTCTAACTCTGATTTTAACTGTGACTGTCACTCTAAATAAACAAATAATCAAGATATCGCTAACAACTAGCTAAAGCGCAATTCTATTAATTTATAATCGACTAACATCTAATGCTATAACTAATCAAAACATTTGTTCTTAGTCTTACCCTGGTTCCTTAGAATTAGTTCCTACATGTTGTCTCTGGCAAACAACTCACACCTCTTGGAGCCAAGATCACGAGCCAACCTCGGCGACTTGCTCCCAATGTCTGTATGTGTCGTTCACCAGAGAACGCCTAGCACACGAGACACGCCCCTGCTAACACTACATGGCGCTGTGTCCCAACTACCCCAAAACTCTACTCGGAGACCCTAAACCACGCCTAAACTAACTCTACTAAATCTTCGGTGTCTGTCCCACCTAAGGGTATCAAGTCCCCCAACAAGCTTTACATCTACTAAGTGTCACACTATTATTCCTACCCATTGTCTGTACTCTTGTCGGTGAGCCGTGAAAATACCTTACAAAATAATTAACATTGCTCACACGCACACATCTGTGACATATGTAATGATTGATGAAGATTTGATTCCGTTTATATCAGTATTCTAAGATTTATTTTCTAAATCAATTTTTAACTGATTTGATTAGTTACCACTATTTAAATAAATGATTTGTTAATATTTTTTTTTATTGATTCATGCTTTGTAAGGAAAAATAAATAATTGTGGAACGTTTCAACTTGATCCGAGAATGGGAAGTGCGAGAATTAACTTGTACAAAAATCGAACGAGACAGACAGACAGACAGACAGAGAAGGTAATTAGCTTTTTAATAACAAAAGCTATAACTTCCTGAACATCTCAACCGTACCTTAAACCTATGCACTTCTACAGTGATGCCCAAACTACGACCCGCGGGTCATATCCGGTAAATGAAGCAGAGCCATCCGGCCCCCTAAAACTTCAGCCCACACTTCATAAAGAAGCCACAGTGCATCGGTGACTCGAAGACTCCGTGCAATTACGCGGCCAGCGACACATATGTATGAGCTGTATGTGACCCTCGAGACGACAAAGTGTGGGCCCGACTGCTCTATCACGCAACCCGCTAATCTCATCTTGTGTTTGTTTGACACGATTTTGTTCTCCTGATCATTTCTAACTACAACAATAGCCCAGAGAATGACGAACCAAATTGTACTGTTTGTTTAGTATCTGATAGACCTGAACCCAACCCCAACCCCTTCGTTTCTTGTCAAAAAAACAAAATTCCCGTTTGTTTTTTTTTTGTCGTTAAAATAATAAGTTCTCTTATTTCTACTGTGACAGGCGGCGCATCACCAGAAGATTAATATGTTGCTTCGTTCCTATACCAAGTCCCTGTCAACTTTATGGCTTCAAAGGTCAAAAGTCACATGACACAACTTATAGAGTTCACTGTAACTGAACACCGAGCTATTTATGCAGCTGGCAGCGCGCGGTTATTCAAAATATGGCTTTTTTTTAAAAAAAGATTAACCTAAATGAGTTATGGGCGAATGTTTGAAATAAACTTAACAGAACTAAAAATGTGCGAAGATATTAAATAGAAATGAAAAAAAAATAGTTTTTAAAATTTAGGTTTAATGAAGCTGTGGTTAAAAGATATACGCTAGTTAAGTCAAAACCAAAGATTTACTGCTGCAGGGGTGAACGACTGTATAGAAAATGCGATAATCATCTTATCTTCTTATCTTATATAATACAGACGTTACTTCAAAAAAGATGATTACGTCCTACGCGTCATGCATATTAACCAATGACTTAAACTCTGCCAAGTCACTAGTTTTCCTGGCTAGCTCAGGCAACCCATTCCATGCTCTAATAGCACTAGGGAAGAAGAAGCATTTGTACTATTTTGTCCTAGCATATGGGATGAGGAATGTGCCTTTATCTTTGTGTCTTCCAGAGTATTTTATTAAATTCTGCTGAACATGTATATATGTTCCCTTCCGGACCATGTAACTTAGGACGATTAAGCTTTCATCAGATAAAAAAAAAACAAAAACAAACAATCAACACAAAATGGGCTTAAGTTAAGTTAATGTTATTTATTTATTTTTACTTTTTTTCACATTAAGGTACATTTTGATTTTTTAATGTAAAAGTTGACATAGCATTGAATTTCCCACAGCAAAAGAATATATATAAGTCTTGTGTATATGTGTGTGTGTGTTGTGTTGTGTTGCAGTGCTAGCCAGGAATATAAAGCTAATGAGCACTTGCAATCAGTATTGCTTATTTTTTTCTCCCCTATTTCCTTTTCCGTGAGTCGTCTCTGGTGTTTTTTTTTTACACACGATCCCGCCCACCACCTCTGTAAAAGGGGGGGGGGGACACAATGTGGGAGGGAACATGGCGAGGGAGGGCGAAGTTACACGCGCGTTCATTGATATGCAAATTTTAGGCTTTCCTTTCACGCTTCTTGCCCTCCTACCCGTAGCCCTCGTGCTCCACAGGGCGCCCCCCTCGACCACCCCCTTTTAGATCTTTTTTTTTTGTGTGCGTTGTCTTTAGACTATCTCTCATACTCGTTTGTTGTTTTTCTATTTCGCCCCGGATCCTACATTTGGACAGTCTGTGAGGAAACAGTAACTTCTAGTTGTTTCGTTTATTAAATTCAAATTTGACTTTCACGTCGGAGGCTTACTTTTATATACAGTCATATATATAGGAGATAGGATTCATTGAGAACGCAAGTACAGGTCTCAATTACCGCCCTTAGTTTACAGGTGTGAAAGAGTTATCCCCCCCCCACACACACACACACAATTGCTCTGCATTCTAAAAAAAAGAAAGTGTCATATCAGAATGCTAATTATTCATTCGCATATCTAGGAGATCGCAGTGAACTAAAAAAATTGTGACATGCGCTTTAAATGTTCAGATTGATTTCTTAAACTGATTAGTCCTCGTTTGGACAAAGTTATAGATCTGTAAATGTAGTCTGAAGTATTTGTTTTAACTAGGAAGGATACACATGTCAAACTGTTATTGGTAAGTAAAATTCTAAATTTGTAGACTTTTTTTTTGTAAATTATCTTATCTAATCCTAGATCTAGAATCTATATATTACAGAGTTTACTTTAAAAAAAAAAAGAAAAAAGGCTAGAATCTGGATATAGAAGTAATCTAAATTTAAAATCTAAATCTAGAATCTAGATCTATATCAATATTACAATTATTATTTTAAAATACAAATATTGATATCAAGGTGGTTATGTTATAGTCTACATCTATGAATATATTATGTCATTAGATCTAGATATCTATTAACTCATTATGTCTATAGATCAGGATCATTACCAGTACAATATGTCTATAGATCAAGATCTAGATGATCACTACCAGTACATTATGTCTATAGATCTAGATCTAGATTTCTATCAACTCAACATGTCTATAGATTTAGCTCTCTCTAAAAAAAAAAAAAAAAACTTCTATTCGAAAGGCACACATTTTACTTCCACGAGAATGAAGGTTTACTGCTAAATCCTAATATTTAAATATATGTCTAGAATCTATCCTAAATCTAGGTATAGAATCTAGATCTATATAGATCTATGTTTTCTCGTTGTTGTTTTTTCATACTAGATCTATATTTGTTTATATACCAAGATCTAGACTATATCTATTTATTTTTTATTTGAAATTACATTTTCTAAAACCATTAAAATACTTTCTCTGTATATTTAAAATGTGTATAAAAAGTGAATAGAGCTAGGTCTACATTTATAACTAGGTAAACTAAAGCTATATAAACGAATATATAAATAAACCATAGATCTACATCCTTTAAAAATCAGCAATATGGACATGTAGATCTAGATCTTTATATAAGGCATGGTCTTGGAGCCCATAAATATATTAAGAGTGTAGTGTTGTAGCAATGGCAACTCACATCATTAAAAACACATGTTTGATGTACAAGATGTGAATCGACATCGACATTAAATCTAGATCTAGATCTAGGAGTCAAACAAAAAAAGTATCAGCCAAAATAATAATTTGATTGAACGAATGAGGTTTTGGTGAATTTGTTGTTGTTGTTGTTGTTGTTGTGGTTTATTCAGATTATACAAAATAGGTTAACGCATTCACGTCCACGGTCCAGACCATATTATACTGTTGAGCTGTCAAGGTTATTGAGAAGTTTTATATAGGTCTAGTTCATGATCATTTGCACTGTTCATTGTATTATTCACCGCTAGAAATATATTTTTTAAAACGGAAACCTCAGAATTTGCGCTATTCAATTTTAGCTTTGTCATCATAGGAATCCTTGGGCCTTAGGCCTCTTTTCTTTGGCTCTTTTTTGGGCCGTCCTGCCTCTTTTGTGAGCTCTTTTAATTAGTATTATTATAAGTTCTCACATTTCACACATATTAAAGTATAAAGAATTAAAATTAAACTTTGAAATATGATTAATCCATACTTAATTAGTAATTAAAATAGTGAATCTACATAGGTAGAAAGTTCAAGATTAATGAAAACCAACACAACTTGATCTGTCTTGTGAAGATTAGTCTCCGGACTTGGTTGACTGTTGATAAACTTGGAGTCCATATGATGAATATCTAATGTAATTAATAGTTTAAGTATTCCTTTCTAGTTAATATTTCTCTTTTTGTTTTTTTTTAAATAAGAAAAACACATTTAAAAAAAAAATTGAGGTAATATAATTAATACCTTAAAAATATTCCTAGTTGAAAAAGCAAGGTTATAATTAAAGACCAATAACTTTAGTATCTAACATAAGATAGATACATTTCCAATCATCTAATAACAATGTTTTTCTCTGTGAAATCCCGAGGTGAGTAATTATAATACTTTACCATCAAGGTTTACAGTAATCGAATAGTTATTATGGTTGTAATATGTGAACAGTTTTGCAATATGTACATTAACATCTTTCTAGTTTTACGGTTACATTTTTTTACTTTGTAATGACACTCAATATTAAAAATTATTAGTTCAATTTAGAAGGAAACTGTGAAAATATTATATTGCATAACGTGGCAAATTTATTGTAAGACTTTGCTTATCTTTTTAGGTTTAATTATTTTGCATATGTTTAAATGTTAAAAAAAAATAAAAATTAAAAAAAAAACAAACACAAGATTTGATTGAGTCCATAAAGTGCATATATAGTTCGTGCATCGTGGTTGGATGATGACAACTTTGTCATCCAGGGCGCTGAGGGCTTTGCACTGGGGTTTTATGCCTCCTCGTGTGGCTGGTGAGACCTATGTGAGCCCGGAATGTTCGGCTGCACACTGGGCAGGTTATTCCAGCTGGAGCTTGGCCTTACTTTTCTTCTCTGGCGTTTTTCTTCTGCCAGCATTGTTCTCTTTTCCTCAGCAACCTGTGCGCCATGTTTTCACAGCGCGACGCCATGATGCTCTGTCATGTGCCTCTTGTCTCCCAGGTGGCTGGGTCTATGCTGAACGCCTTCAGAGAAGCTTTGATGCAAAGCATGCACACAATGAAGTGCCTAACTTTCTGATGTCGGGCACGATATTAGTCTGCTGAATTCTAGCTGTGGCATTCATACTCTCCCGCCTTGACTACTGCAACGCCGTGCTAGCAGGTATACCTGATGACAAAATAGCCAAGCTGCAACGTATACAGAACAACGCCGCTCGAATAGTCCTTAAAAAAACTAGACAAGATTCTGCTACTACGCTCTTGCGCACGCTCCATTGGCTTCCCGTGAAAGCGAGAATCGATTACAAGGTCGCCACACTTTGTCATCAGTGTATATATAACAATGAGATGCCCTTGTACCTTAGCGAACTGATTACTCCATATGTCCCCCAGAGAACCCTGCGCTCAATGGACTCAACGCTTTTAGTAGTGCCACGTTTCTCCCTCAAAAGCTACGGTCTGCGTGCTTTTTCAGTTCACGGACCAAAGGTTTGGAACTCACTCCCCATTGATCTCAGACAGACAACATGCTATACCACTTTTAAGAATAACATTAAGACCTACTTGTTTAAAACTTTTTTAGATTAACTGTTATTCTAGCAATTGTGTTTATGTTTGTAATGTTGTTACAGCGCCTTGAGCCTACATTTTGTTTGTTAACAGCGCTTTATAAATAAAATTATTAATTAATTAATTAATACATTTAGAAATAATGTGGCGTTAAGCCTCTGACTAGACTTTTGACTTTGTTATAACATAATAAAGAAATCTTGCTTCGCGAAAATATGTTGTTGGACGCTGAAGTGACACATATAAGTATATATATAGTACTATATATTGTGTCTAGAACGGCGCAAGAATTCAAGAGAGCTTAAACGATTTTGTCAACTGTGATATATATATTTCTTTTTTTGTCTTAGATCAGTTCTACCCAAACTGTGTTGCGTGAGGCCTGACTAGGTGTTCCACGAACTACTGGAATAGTTAACTAGAAGGCCATCACGTGATTTAATATCTCTAAAAACAAATAAGCAAAGTGTTCCGCTAAATACTCAAAATGTTCGAAATGTTCCGTTAAGAAAAAGATTTGGGAACCACTGGCTTAGAATTTCTTTCAATGACTGGCCTGTCCATACATCTCATCGCTTTCTTCTTCTTTTCCCCGGTCCTGTTCCCTAAAGGTGATATGGACATAGAGTTATAGTTTGCGTTGTTTTTTTTTACAGTTGTTAGCAGATCATTCTGGGATCTGATGGCTGAACTAATCCTGTCTCTAATCTCTTGAAACAAGATTGCTAAGCCAGTTTATGTTTTCTGAAATGCGTCCTCCGTAAGTGCGCTTACATACTTGTGTAACCTAATATTAACATGACTCGTATGGGGCCGTCCACGAATTTATCGAACACCGGCTTTTTTTATATTATATTTTTATTTTTAACCACTTTGTTTTGTGCGGTTTTCTTCCCCTCTGATGAGTTAAAATAAATGTCACTGCCTTTTCTTTTCCCTCTTCTTATTTAGTAGAGCGATACAACAAAGATAATAATTTTTTCTCTAGCTATGACATTTATCAATACCATATTTATAACTATAAATTTTACTATATAATCATTAACTGGTCACATTTATTTATTCTGTTTCTCTTGTGAAGTAAATTTCTTTAATACGAATTAAATTTTAAAAAAATGAATAAATATTTGAGTATGATCATTCATCAGTAAAGAGTTAGGCGTTATGTGGATAAGTAAATGGAAAGAGAAAAATAAATACACTTGTTAATGCCCGAAAAATGTTAGGTGTATAGTGGGAGAACGAGTATTGATAAATGTCAATCTATTGTGTATAGTGGGAGAACGAGTATTGATAAATGTCAATCTATTGTGCTCGGTAAAATGTCTGTCCTGACGTGTGAGGGGAAGCGGTGTAACCTCTGGAACGTGATTTGAGGAAGTATAGCTAGACACACCTATGGTGTCAACACGAACGAACTATGTCTACGGTCACCTTCGGGACACCACTTTGGACAGTACCACCTAGTAACGCCGGGCGAAGTATGTGTGCAGATCAACTTGAAATTTGGCGGCAATGAAGAAAAAGTTGAAACCGAAATCAAGACTCAAGTTGTGTTGTCTTTTATGTTTCCCTACATTTTGGCCCTTGCACAATGTAAGACTAAGACAGTAGATACAAAATTGACAGGCAATTTTTTTTAGCGGAAGGGGGAGGAGTTGTTATGAAGAGACCATGAGGCGTCTCAACTTAATGAGTGTTATGACATGATTAGGAATTAGGTATTTGTTTCGGGGAAAAGGGGGAAAGTTTTACTTAGTGACAAATGACGTAAAGTTTGTTAAAAAGTAAGAACGACACTATCAACAAGACGCTTTTCAGTATACAGACGGCTAGTAACGGAGGACATTAGAAGGACCCCTTCTTAAGTATTAAAAGTGTTTATTGTTTTTAAAAAAAAAAAGAATAAATATTGCATACGGTGAATCGATCACTGTACCTTCGACTTGGAAAGCCAATGTTCTACGCAAGTGCCACTGAGAATAAAGATTCAGTAACTTACTTTTGAAAGAGCGTAAACCAGTAATTTGTACATGGTGCAAATGAATATATTTATACATACAGACCAGCACTACATAACAGCTCTATACAGTTAATTGTAGCCGCAACAACTTATATTTTTCTTGGTTATATTGTAATAAACGGGGCTCATTCTAACGATTAACCTAACATACCTTCTTAGCACGTGGATAAGTGTAACTGTTACAATAAAATGCCACGGCTAGCCCTCTGTTTCCTTCTCTCTTTATGCTCTCTGGATCCGCCATTTTTAATTTATTTTTTTTAACCTGCGCATCGTAATTACTCCCACATACACTTGTGACTTGAAAGAGCCGCTTCATAATGCGCCCCCGACGTGGACACGCTCTCATATTATGGGGCCCGTTAATTTTAGAAGCACTTTTACATATCCCCCCTCCCCGCCGCCAAGAACAAAAAGTGAGTCCTTCGTACATATTCCCGTTCCCCTTTCGACATTTATCTTGGAATTTCGTTTTGTAATTAAAAAGAAATATCAATTTGGTTTTAGTAATTGTAATCGTTTATTTTGATCCATTTCGAATGCAGTGAAAAGGCATAAGATCTAGACTTATCTTCTCAATACTTTTAGGATTTTTGACAGTGTTACAAAGTACCATTACTTGCTCTCTCTCCCTCTCTCTCGCTCTCTCTCTCTATCTTTCTTTCTCTCTCTCTCTCTCTCTTTCTTTCTCTCTCTCTCTCTCTCTCTTTCTCTCTATCTCTATCTTTCTCTCTCTCTCTCTCTCTATCTATCTATCTTTATCTCTCTCTCTATCTTTCTTTCTCTCTCTCTATCTTTCTCTCTATATATATCTTTCTCTATATATATATCTTTCTCTCTATATATATTTCTCTCTATATATATATCTTTCTCTCTCTCTCTCTATCATTCTCTCTCTCTCTCCCTTTCTCTCTCTCTATATATATAGATATCTTTCTCTCTATCTATATATCTTTCTCTCTCTCTCTCTCTCTATCTCTCTCTCTCTCTCTCTATCTTTCTCTCTCTATATCTCCCTCTCTCTCTCTCTCTCTCTCTCTCTTTTTATAGCTTACAGAACGTCTAAAAGAAAGTGGAAATGACGTAAGTCCTACTATAAATAAATATAGTTCGGGAAAAAGAAAAAATATTTGGCTTTAAAAATATGGAATTCGTGTTATTAAAAAAAAAAATGTAGACTGTGACCTTTTGGGGAAATACTGACTTGTACTTACGTACTGAAATATGCATGGTTAAATGCATGACCCGTAGGACGTAATCATCATCTTTTTTTAATTTTATAAGATAAGATAAGAAATAGGATTTATTTCTGTATTACATTGTCTTGTTTTTAAAATCAAATATACATGGACCTCATTCAGCAATCGTAAATATTGGGCCACGTGTTTCCCTATCTTTTCTATAGAATTTACGATCTAATTTAAATCAACAATGGTTATTAAGGACCTGAGATGAACTCCTATTGAAAAATCAGAGCAGGAAGGACTAGTCCTCCCGTAGTGCTCTGGCAAGAAACTTAGCCGTCCGGCGTAGTGTTATTAAGTGACAGGGTTGTTTTTTTTCCCCGTTGTTTTATCAATATTATCACGTGACCATTCGTTTTGATGAATTAGGTCCATTCAACTTGAATGTCACTCTTTAAGATATTTTTATTTTATAAAACGAGATATCAAACAGAATATAAGGACATTTTAAATGAATACAAACCTAAACAAAATAAAATAAAATGCTCTTGAGATGTACGATTAGTTTTGAAAAAAAACTAAATTCCCATCTAGACAAAAATTTGTATACCAGAAACAGGTTCAAATAATATGCATTTCTCTATTGGATCAGCCTAATTGTACTGTAGATCCATTCAGACTGTAGCTAAGCACTTTAATATTCCATATTACCTTAGGGGCTTTCTTAAATGCTATTTTTATGTAGATCTTGATGAAGGTGATAAAACTGGGCCACACACGCTGATCCTTAGCGCAAGCATGTTCACGCAGAAGACATTTTAAATATTGGACATTTCAGATATCGAATGAACAGTCGCTCTCGGCCTTTCTAGCTAGACATAAACTCGGCATATAGAGGAATGGTAACTTGATAGGTTCAGTCGTCATTTCATAAGAAGATTAATTTCTTTTTTTTATTCTTCGTTTGTAATAATTAGGGATAAAAGTATAAGTTTCCTTTTCGGACCTTGCAATCTATGGGGCAGGTGATGTTAAGGTCATCTGTTACGATGGCCAACGCAACGACCAACCACCTTTTCTTTCCTTAGCTAAAGTCAGGTCCCCATTAGAGTTGGGCGGACTCTTAGGCGCCTAATAAAAAAAAAAACGAAAGTCAAAATTTTAGTCTTTACCGAGACTCAAACCCAGGACCCCAGGTTCGGAAGACGAGCTCTTAACCACTTAGCCACCGTGACGCCGTAAAGACATTGGATTTAATAAATTAGAAGTAGCTCTAGATTTGATCAAGGAAAATTGATATATAGTTGATATTTTATTTCTGTGAAAGTAAGTTACAGCAATGTCTAAAATTTTGTGTAGATTTGGGTCAAAGGGGTTATTTAAAAAAAAACAATATTTAATATAACATAGTTTATAAAAAATCAATTCCTCCTTTATGAAGTTGAAGTGGTCAATAATTTCTTTTTGTAGGACCTACCTAACCTTAGTTGGGGTAAATATTACCATGATATTTAACACTTTTAATAGTATACTCTACTAAAGGTATCCAGTGGTCTCCATTGAAGCTTAGTATCATTATGCAACGGGCATGATGGGAAGGGATGGTAGCCTCGGTACCGCGCATGCCAGAACATGACGCTCTTGTTTATAGAATTTGATAAATTGTGGAATTCCTGGACATTGCTGGGGGGTCAGAGGTCGCGGCGTATCTGTGTGTACAGAGGACGAGGTGACAGACAAGAGATGATAAAATACAAGCCTGACCGAGACTTAGACTGGCAGGTAGACAGACAGAAAGAAAAAAAAAGAGAAAAAAAGAAAGATATATAGAAAGAAAAAAAAAGAGATTAGTTTCAACCAATAATACATTAAGTGTACTAATAGTTTCTAGATGCAACAATTAATTTACTAGATTTGTGTCCAGAGTATTTTTAAAGTGATAATTGACTTGCAAAGGCCAATAACATTCTTTACAATAAATGCACAGAAGTCTGAGACGGCTGTGAACAGCAGATAGTCGTAGGTTTTATATCGGAGTTTCCCTCTCCTAGACTGGCTGCCGACCAGGGCTATACAGCCCGGTCTGCCCAGAGACCGACTTGCGGTGTCAGTTAAGCTTCATTGCCTTAATAGAGAGTATTCTACTAGATTTAGGTCTAGATTCCGAAACACGTGACGTAGAAGACAAATATGGCGCGAAAATGCGTGAATAAAGTTTTAGTTAAAAACGAGAATTTGTGTCAAATAACTACAACCAAATGTTTGTAACAATGTTTGTTCAGAGTTTGAATCTCCCACAGGACGACGGGGGATGGGAGCGGGCAGGGTTTGAGCCCGGGACCATCGATAAATCCAAACGACAGTCCAGCGCGCAAACCGCACGACCTAAATAGACCTAACGAAATGCCGATATTGGCTGTTGCTCATTACAAGTACGTGTTATGAAGTGGGGGCCTCAGTCTTTAGGTAGAACCAAAACGACAGACAAAACAAAGCTTCCGGCGGCCATACTAGATAAGCTTAAAATATAAATATAGAATGATAATTGTGAGGGTAGCAACCCAAAGATAGTTGTTGTTTTTTTTAAACATCTTATCATTTCTAATGCTAAGTAACAAAAAAAAAATTGAAGATTTTCAAATATAGAGGGAATTCAATTCAAAAGGATTTTTTTTTAAATTTTGAATCTTTCTTGATAGCAAAAACGTAGTTGAAAAGGATTTGTATAAAATGGTTTATAGTCACAACCTGCCCTCGGAGCAGTGGCGAAGCATGGAATTTGCCAACATATGGGGGTCTGGGCGGGCTTAACCTCTTTGGGGGCCCCTGCCTTTTGACATTCGACATTAAGACATGAGAGAATGGCGTAATATTTAAGAATTAATGTAAAAAAAATTCGAACACTCATTTGGCCCTCCCCCCCCCCTTTTTTCAAGTGGGATTCGGGGGAGATTTTCAAATTCCCCCCTCCCCACACCCTAGCAACGCAGCTGCACTGGGAGGATGTGATACCGTGGCCGAATATAAAAAAAAGGTTGTTCCCTTGTGACCCACTGTGGAAGCGATATAAGCGTTTTCTGGTGAAGGCTAAATAAGCGTGCAGTGTGGCCATTACAAAGTTAGTTTAGGGTTTACTTTCTAAATGAATGTAAGGTTGAGTGGACTCCGGTGCGTCCTGAAAGTTGTCAAAATTCAAAATCTTTTACCAGGTTTTGAGCTCGAGACGGGGAAGGAGGGAGCTCCATTAATAGAGTGCAGTGAATAGTCGTCTGCCGAAATTGAAAAGCACTAAATGTGGCTCTACAAAGATGGCTTAGACAGATTTTAGGAGTCAGTTATAGATATCGGGTCTAAATCGAGGAAATCCTATGCCGAACTGGGAGTCGACACCTTAGTAAGATTGTGACAGAGCGTCCCATGAGGTTTGCGGGACATGTTTTCCGACAAAATGAATTACGCATAATAAGAGTTGCGATGACATCCTAGTACAACTTGGCGCCACACATTCATGGAGGTCCTCAAAGCAGGTGGGAAGAGGCTTCAGACATTACCAGTGACAGATTTTTGTGGAAACAGCTTGACGGCAAATGCGCCGAACGGCGCGGGAGGGTCTAAGTCAGTAAGAATAGCACATTAGGTTTTTGAAATAAAACTTTTTAATAGCAGGAAAATGCAGTGTAGATACCTCAGAATATGCATTTTGTTGGCTTTTAATACCAGAAATGGAGCTCCCAGCACTCCCCAGGACCCCCTTGCTGGCAATGGCGGGGAGTCTACAATGTTTCCACTAACTCCAGGAAGAACCTATTCTATGGAACAATATAAAAAGTAAAAAGTAAAGTTCCCCTAGGACCTTGTGGTCTATAGGGCAGATGATGTAAAGGTCATCTGTTTCTGTGGCATACGGTTAACAAGGGTGTCATGTGGCCAGCACAACGACCAACCGCCTTTACTTTTCCCTAACTAATGTCAGGTACCCATTAGAGCTGGGTGGACTCAGAGGCGCCCGAAGATCCCGAAAAAAAAAATCCCAGTCTTCACCAGGATTCGAATCCCGGCCCCGGTTCGGAAGCCAAGCGCTTTGCCGCTCAGCCACCGTGCCTCCTATGGAACAATAAACGTCTTCTGAAAGAATGAAGGGTCAGAATGTAATAAAGATTATGCACACACACACACACACACACTTACATACATACATATCAATTATTTTTTTCACGGGGGGGGGGCGGCCCAAACCCTCCCCCTCCCCCGAAAAAATCCTGGCTACGCCCATGTTACACATATTGGAAATCTGCACCCGTTGTACACACTAAACACGACAAAGATGGCACACATTAAGATTTGTACAGACTAAATATGATAATAGGGCACACATTAATTAAGAATGTGTACACATTGAACATGACAAATATGAGACACATTAAGAGATGTACACACTAAACAATAGCACAAGACTGCACATATGATTCACATATCAAGCATTGTACATACTAGACATAATATAATAAACACATTACACTAATACACATAGTACATACTGTCCAGTTGTGATGGCTATTGTTGTACTTAATAATAACAATACCATGTTACATTCAAAGCTTTATTTCACTGAATGACAAACAACTACACACATAGTAGAGTTCACAACACGGACTACGAAATACGGTCAGTAAACAGGTTAACAAGTGTAACAAACGCTAAGGGGTGACAATCCAAATAAGCAAATTCACGACATTCACCCCACGTTTAAATTTTATACATATAACACAACATTAAGTAGTCAAAGCAAATACAATGATTAATAAAACATAAGCATCTAAACACATCTGCAATACTGGTTAATAGCAAACTGTTTATCAAACACATCAGTCTGTTAAACCCTGTAGTTGGGTCTTGATTTTCGTTCTCTTAGGTTGTATCGGCAGTTTGGATCGGCAGTATCAGTACAATCAGTATTAGTACTAACAACATTACTTGGTGACTCGATGGTAGGGGCTTCAACCGGGTCCACTTCCCCCGAAAGGGGTGGTTTGGTTGTTCGGTTAACAGGAGGGTTCAGAGAAGAGTTCTCTGTGTTGCTTTCTGTTTCGCTTTGAAGTGAGGGTGTCGCATTCCTGGGGGAACCGTCTCTCAGCACAGGGGGTCTCACATTCTCTGTGAAACAGTCTTTTTCTTTGGGCGCCAACAATCTTAAAGAAACTGTTTCTTCTCGGCCCGTAGATGTTTTGATAAGAGCGTATTGAGGGTTGCTGTTCACCAGCTCTACCTCCTCTGTTAAAGGGTCATACTTAGAGGATCTATTATTTCTTTTTAACAACACGGGGCCAGGAGATGTTAACCACGTTGGTAGGGAGGTTCCAGAAGTACTTCTGCGATAGTATCCAAAGAGTCTCTCGTGTGGAGTTTTATTCGTCGCCGTACACAGAAGTGACCGAATTGAGTGCAACGCGTCTTGCAATACTAGTTCCCACTGAGACGTACTCAAGTCCTGGGAGTGTAAAGCTAAGGTTATAGCTTTCCAAAGGGTACTGTTCAGTTTCTCTATTTGACCATTTCCTCTAGGGTTGTAAGCCGTGGTCCTGCTCGTAGCAACTCCTCTTTCGTTAAGGTACTTCTGTACTTCAGCAGACATAAAGGAAGTACCTCTGTCGGTATGGACATAGGAAGGTAGCCCGAATAAGGCGAACAACTCATTTAGGCATTTAATAACAGTAGCAGATGACATATCTGGGCATGCAAAGGCAAAAGGAAACCTAGAGAATTCGTCGATCATGGTAAGCAGATATTTATTGCGTGAGTTGGAAGGGAGAGGTCCCTTAAAGTCCATGCTTATTCTTTCGAATGGCTGAGTGGCTTTGATTAATTGTCCTATTGGCGGCCTGAAGAATCGAGGTTTAAGTTCAGCACATGACTGGCACTGGTCGATCACTGTTCTGCGTGACTTAGTTGCCACTGGGGTGCAGTTTGGAGATAAGTTACCAAAAAGACTAGGCGCCTCTACTTTGGCTGGTCTAAGGGTACTTACGCACAGAGGTGGTCTCTTCCCACTAAAGGGAATCTGTAGATTCTCGTGTAGGCTTATGAAATCCAAACCTAGAATAACATCTGAACACAATCCATCTAAGAGTGACAGTTTAATATTTTCATATTTTTCATCTTTGAGTTGAATGGTAGCAAAGATATGGCCTTCAGTAACTCGAGACAGGTGAGTAGAAGCCATAAATATTCTGTCCACGGAGGTTTTTATCGGCCATTTGTGATTCCTGGCAACTCGAGCTGACACGTAACTCTCACAGCTTCCAGTGTCTATCAAGGCTTTAAGTGGCACCCCATTGAGAAGAATCAAGGAGGTTGATTTGCCTAGTCCTAAAGAGTGCAATGTAGCGAGGGCAAATGCTGTAGATTTTCTTGATTTGCAAGATCTCTGAAAATGTCCCTTCTTGCCACACTGATTACATGTGGCTTCACGTGCGGGGCACTCATTACGAGGATGTCTTCCTCTGCCACAGAAGTAACACTTGATAGATATAGCGCTTACCTCTTGTTTTGTTTGAGTCGAATTAATCGAGGCTCGTAGATCAGGCAACTGGGGAGCGACAGGATCAGCAGGGTGTTCTCTTACAGCATTTGTAGTAGCCCCACTAGTGGTTTCTGACTGTGACTCGTACAATAACGAATGTTGATAGGCGTGTTCAAGTACTCTGGCTTCCTCAAATGCATCCTTTAACTTTAAATCTGTTTTCTCAAGGAGACGTTTTCTAATGCTGTTGGAGGCAATACCTGTGATGAATGCATCGCGTATGGACTCGTCACGATGTTGCTCAGCTGTCACGGCTTTGAAATTGCAATCCTTGGATAGACTGCGGAGTTTTTGAAGAAAGGCGTCAACGCTTTGACCCTGTTCTTGTCTGCACGTGGCTAACTTGTGCCTTGCGAAGACCTCGTTATTGGGTTGCACATAGATGTTGTTTAGTGACTGGATCGCTTCCTCATATGTTTCCTTGTCACTAATCATCTGGTACACCGATGGCGAAATGTAGTTAATTAGTAGTTTCTTGTTATCTACATTTTCTATAGTAACTACAGACAGAAAGTTTTTAAATGTTTCGTACCAGTGCAGCCACTTTTCTTGTGCTTGAGGTGCGGTAGGTTCCACATCGAACCTTTCAGGCCGAAGTAGTCTATCCATGTTTAGACAGATTCAGTGAAATAAATTGTTGTACTTAATAATAACAATACCATGTTACATTCAAAGCTTTATTTCACTGAATGACAAACAACTACACACATAGTAGAGTTCACAACACGGACTACGAAATACGGTCAGTAAACAGGTTAACAAGTGTAACAAACGCTAAGGGGTGACAATCCAAATAAGCAAATTCACGACAGCTATTTTCTAGATAGGTTGTCATAAGTACTGATTATGTCTCTAATTGTTGATCGCACAGGCTATATTTATAACCTGCTGGTTAGGACGTTCCGACCTTTCTTGTTCATTTCCTTTCCAGATTTTCTCCGTGACTCTCTCTCTCTTTTTTTTTCTCTCTCTCTCTTTCTTGTTCTCTCTTTTAGTCTCTCTGTTTCTCGATGTTCTCTCTCTCCCTCTTCACTTTTCTTAATCTCTCTGTCTTTTTACAAAGCTTATATCAACTCCCTATGTCTGTCTTGTGTCTGTTTTGGTAAAAAAAATAAAAATCATTTTTTCTCCCATTTTCCATTCTCGGATCCAGTTGAAATTCTGCATAATTATTAATAGCCGATGACTATAAAAGAATCAATCCAAAAAAAAAGTAACCATTTTTTTTCAGATAAATGGCAATGATTAGCGGTTCTTTCCCTTAGATAAGCTTTTCATTTTTTTTTGTTGTCTTCCAAGAAATATTTTTTCTTTTGTTGGTCCATTATTTTCTTGTGATTCTCCCGGACCAGTCTATTGCTCTTTGCCTGTCTCATTTACACTCGTTGTCTGAAAAAAAAAAATTCTCTCTCCATCTTACTCCCAAACACCCGACACATGTAAAACATTTTACAAATATTTTACAAACATCGGCAGTTGTTCAAAGCTTCAAATTGTTCTTAGAATGGTAAGTGGGAAATAACATGTACAAAATTTTTACCACGGACGGACGGACGGACAGAGTGACTTTATATAAGCTCGGAAAACAGTCGTAACCAACTTTTCGTTACTAAATCACTTATGTGTCACATAATGAGTCTTACCCATCTGTAGTATTTCCAATGCTGTTGGTCATTTAGAAGTTGTTTTTTTTTCGGTAAAACAACTTAAAATAGCCAACTAATTACTATTAAATCCCAATTGCAAGAAAAGGAAGATTATTATAAGCAATCTCGACATGACCAACGCATAATTTTTCGACTCACAACCGGACACAACAGAATCACCAGAAGCATCACCAGAGAATACTGACCATGTTCTTCATACTATATCAAGAGGCCTGAACAAGACTCCGGCCCCAAAACTCTCCTATCGAATAAAAAACTAAACGGAGAATTACCTGATCTGGAAACGACTGCGCGGTTCATCTCAGACATAGGATTACTGTCTGTTGTATTTTATTATTACTTGTTAACAGTCATGCGGTCCTCGACAAGAGTGTGGCGAACTAATTTGACCCACTGGTTGAATAAGGTGGCGAATCATAGAATTTAAGTTTAAGGTTAAATTTCGCACAAAGAAGTAAGGCTGGATAGCTAATTTGATAGAGCGTCGAGTTCATAATGCATATGTCGTTGGGTTTATCCCCATATTGTTCAGTATTTTTTTTTATCTTTATTGTTTTTTTTTAAATTGCTAAATAGTAGATGGATGCTAAGTTAACTATATTATTTGAATTGATTTTAATTTATTTCTATTATATTTAAAAGTTTTTAACCTCATCATCCTCAAAGGCGAACCCTATTTTACTCTATAAATAGTATAAATGCTATAATATGTCTAATTATTTTACCTATTTTAGAACTAAGATTACAGTTACTTATTTTATAAATTTGTAAATGTTTTTGTTATCCCTGACATGGCCACCTTACGCATTTACGACAATGAATCAAGTCATATATATTGTGTTTATTGTTCTGGGGTAGATGATCATTGTATCATTTTTCTGTCAACTGTTGGTTTCAATAGTTAGGTAGTATGTCTTTGCTATTGAATAAAATTTCTATTACTATTATTATAATTTTTAAAAAAGCCTACATAAGAGGCTAGAGGGCCTATAAAAGCCCCAAAAAGAAGCAAAGAAAAGAGGCCTAAGGCCAAATGATCCTATGATGAAAAAGCTAAAATCGAATAGCGCAAATTCTGAGGTTTCCTATACAAAATAAAATTGCAGCAGGTACCGGTATAGTATAAAGAAGTATGTAAGTTGATTATGAACTTTTTATATTTCAAAGCTTATTCAGCTCACTGTCTGGTAAAGTAAAAAATATGTAAGCGTTGTTTCTCCCACACCCGATCTCGTGTCCAACTGAAATTTTGCACAAGTATTTACTTTACCTGACAACATAAGAATAAATTTAAAAAAAAAAATTAGTAAATTAATTAATGGTAATAAATTATTTTGTTTTGTATCTTGAAAGGGAAAGAAATTGTAATTGACTACAGCGGTGGCATAAGCTGAATTAGTCCCCTTTATAGGTCGTCGTCTGAGTCTTAATGAACACAAAATTGGTCGAGACTATAGAAACAATAGAGAACTATACACTCTTTCATGTTCCTGAGCTCTCCAATAGCAGAGTGGCTACCGTATTGGCTTGAGAAGGCTTGAGCCACGAGTTCGAATTCAGGTCGATCCCACCTTTTTTTGTTATTATTATAAATCCTTTTTTACTGTTAGTGTAGATCTATTACAAACTTAATCACATGACTGGACCAAATTAAATGATACAAGTACGCTAAATATAAGCTTTCTTTTTTAAAAAGTATTTTTAAAAATATTTTCTTGTTTTATCTATTTATTTATGTATTTGCAAAACGTTGAACTTAAATTTATACATCCACATCTCATTAAGTAACATTTATTCACCTTATTTTGATATCAAACAAAATAATTAATCACCAATAATTAATTTACTACTATGTTTTTTTTTTGTTTTGTTTTTTTTTTATTCATGTCTTTTCATGTACGATGATCCGGGCATGCTACCCTGCCTCATAGTGGCGCCCGGGTGGAAACGATCTTAGGAGGAAACGATTAGGCTAAAGGGTAGCAAAACAAGACTCCCGTGGGGGTGCCTAAAGGGGGTGCGAGAGCATCCTCATTGCACTGTGCGGAGTTGTAGAAAAAGCTCCCACAACCTTGTCACAATCCAGGCGCTGTTCCTCAAGGGGCCGTTACATAAATGGCGCGTCCCGCACGGTTAGCTTGGTATAGAAAAGGAAAATGGCGGGGGTCTTAGTGTACGCGGCCTCTTTCCGCGAGTCTGACCCACCCGCCAGACAGAACAGTGTACACTGTTCTCTTTCAGGCCAGTGAGAGGGAGCTCTGTTCACTTTTGCTGGCCTAGAGTTCCAAGAGCTGAAGGCTCAACTCTACTTGACAGTTTCAAGAAGAAGAAGATGGTACGATGAATAATTGTGCAAATTTTAAACTTGATCTGAGAATGGGGACATGGGAGAAAACAACATTTTAAAACTTTTTACAACACAGACAGACAGACAGAGTGAATTAATATAAGCTTTATAAAAATAAACTGCAGAAATTCATAAATGCTGCCAGCAAAGTTGAAAACAAACTTCATTCAGACAGCTATTGGAGAGAAACATTTGTCAGCAGGTTAGGAAGATTGTAGAAGTTAAATGACACCCTCTGTTCCAGGATTTGAAGATTTTACCATCCCAAAAGAGATACAAGATTCGTTTCACAAAAACAGATAGACATTAAACGCATTGCTTCCTTCCGGAATCAAATCTTTTAATTAAGAATTTAATTTAAGAAACCCAAAATTCTCGACCTGTATGGCGACATTTATGCACTACGCAAGATAGCAGGGTTTCTGTCCAGGGCTTTTGCAAGAGAGGATTTGAGCCTCTCAAGCCCTCACTCTAATGGAGTTTGATTGATGATGATGATGAATGCAATTGATCTGTCTGCTGTAAACATTTCATGTTACGTTTGAGTAGAACTAGTGTGAATGTATATTTTGTTTCCATACTTATAATGCCAGCGCTGGCTGTGGCAAAATATGTAGGTCGCAGCTGGGGGAAATACAGCATTCCTCTTTAATCTTATTATTATTACAGTTTGTATTTTTAATGAACAAATTGCGAGACCAATTTCCTCATGGATTTAACGACTATAATAATAACATTTATGCGATTAATAATTATTTACCATCATTAAATATTAAAAGATGGGTATTCCTAAAACTACTTACTCGCGCTAACGGACTAATTCTGGTATGTAGACCGTATAAATCATACCGCATTTAAAATATTATGTTTATAAAACTATTCCCCAGTCTAATAGTTTGTCTATCGGTTGTTTTTCATGTCCGTCCGTCTCGTTACACGAACGTTAACATACGTACAACCTTCTAAGTTACCTCAATGACTGTTGTTGAACTTTGACCCTCCGCGCTATCACTTTGTTTCTTCCTGTTTTTATGAACAACAAGGCGCGAGATCTGCGTCCCTGGCTGTCATCAGGCCTCGTGCATGTGTGGGGGAGCTGGAAAGGGATTATGGTGATAAGAAAATTGCATTTTAACTTTAACTCTCTCTCTCTCCTAATTAACGATACCATCGTTGATTTGACCCCATTAAATTAAATAAATTTTGGGTTTATAAACGACTATTTGTTTTATATAAAAAGAGCATGCATTCTCCAATGCTTATATACCAAAAGTAACGTTTTCTCATTAAAAACAAAAATGATAATGAAGCTTAATCATGACAGGGTAGAATGTACAAATGCGAGCAATGACCAATTCTGTCAGAACATTGAAACTAATTACGGAGATAGTTAACTGTTTTCTTTGTTGGAAATGATTTAAAATAGGCTGGTTGTGGTCTGTTTTTCTCCCTGTTTAACAGCGATCGAAGGTCCGGGCAGAATGAGTTAATGTTATTTAATCGTTGCAGACTCATGCATGGACAATGTATTAGATACATGATACAGGCTCCGTAGTATATAATATAAAATCATATGTGCATAACAAGACAATTATATTTATGTATTATTGTTATTATTTATTGATTGATTTCAAGAAAGCTTTTGACAGAGTATGTATGGCATGGGGCGCGCTGGGCGACAATGGGAAAGTACACTATAAATAAAAACATATCAAAAGTAATTCAGAACCTCTACGAGCAGGCCAACGGTGCGGTGTACTTCAAAATTAACATTGGGGGACTGGTTTAAAACCACAGTTGGAGTGAGACAAGGCTGTCTACCTTAACATCTCTTTCAATATCTTCCTTGAAAGAACATTGGAAGATGCTCTCGAGGGCCATGAAGGTATTTTACTGGAGGAAGTAGAATTACTAACTTGCGCTTCGAGGATGACATAGATGGTCTAACAGGGACAGAAGAAGAACTAGCTGACTTGTTGATGCGTATAGACAAGACTTCCGCAGCATATGGTATGCAAATAAATGCCGAAAAAACTCAAATTATGACCAATAGCCAACAGGGCTTTAAAATGGATATCAATATTGGGGAAACGCTGACAATTGTCAGTAACTTTAAAAAACTCGGAGCTATTGTCTCAGATGAAGGAACCAAACTTGAACTACTGGCCAGAATTGCACAGTCTACAGCAGCACTTGCAAAACTCAAACAAATCTGGACAAACAAAGGCATAGCCTTCGACACTAAAATCAGACTGATGCGTTCCCTGGTCATGACGACATTTCTATATGCTTGCGAAAACTACAATATATACATAACTTGACTATCATATATACACAACTAGACATTCATATAAACATAACTAGTAAAGAAAAAAGTTAAAGTAAAGTTCCACTTTCAGACCTTGTGGTCTATAGGGCAGATTATGTAAAGTTATGTATAGTCATGTATAGTGCTTTTTTTTTTGGAAAGAAATAGGTGCCGGTACTCAGAGATTGATTGCCTAACTTCTAACAACTAATAAATTAATAATAAACGTTAAAATACAAGAAATATAATATTTTTTCCCCGCATTGAAAAAGATACCGGTTCGCCGTACCGGTACATACCGCCACAAAAAAAGCACTGGTTATATACATAACTAGACAATCATATATACATAACTAGACAATCATATATACATAACTAGACAATCATGTAAATATATCAAGACTACCATGTGTGACAATCGTATGTGAACAGCAAGTCAGAGGCGTAATATCTCTTCATCTTCTTATAAATTGCAGACGTTACTTGAAAAGAAAGGACAATTACGTCCTATGCGTGTCCCTGTATCAATAAAGTCATGCATACTAATCCTTGACTTAAACTCTCCCCAAGTCGCTGGTTTTCCTGGCTGAGTCAGGCAACCCTAAACTCTAATAACTCAGGCCTCGTGTTGAGATTATTTCACTCTAACTACAGTTTCTTCACCTTAACCTTGATCAGTTCAACCAGTGATCAACAGCCTACGGCCTGTGGGCAATTTCAAGCCCTAACTCGGCGTAATCCCACTAGACCTCTGCACACAGTGCATACTGAATTCGTAGAAAATAGGTTCCATTTGGGCTCGACGATTTTGTGTTACAGTCATGCTGCCCATGACCCACATATCGAAAATATATTTAGCCCACAGGTTGGCAATGGCTATGCACCACTACTTTTTTTTTAAAAGAGTATATATAGGTGCCGGCACTCAGTGATGGATTGCCTAACTACTTATAAGTTAATAATAAACATTGAAAAACATTAAAATAAAAAAAAAATAATTTTTCCCCACCTTGAAAAAGGTGCCGGTACGCCATACGGTACTTACCGTCACAAAAAAGCACTGTATATCTATATCTATATCTATATCTATCTATCTATCTATCTATCTATATATGATATATATATATATATATATATATATAGATAGATAGATAGATAGATAGATAGATAGATAGATAGATAGATAGATAGATAGGATAGATAGATAGATAGATAGATAGATAGATAGATAGATAGATAGATAGATAGATAGATAGATAGATAGATTGATAGGCTATATAGATAGGTAGATGTAGATATATATAATGCAAATCCTAAGAAAGTTTACGAAAATCCCATGATACCAAACAGATTATGGACATTTTCTAAACTCATTTTAGAAATTGAAATTTCGGTACATGAAACATTTAAACGTAGTCTCTTTAAATCAGACCCATTGTGGAAGTAAACCTAATCTTCTCTTATGTTTAAGATGTAATTATGTAGCCAATGTCATGATTAATAAATCCCCACTCTATTTTAGACGGCATGACTAGATTGACCTAGGAACACGCATAAAACGTAATCATCTTCTTTTTGAAGTAACATTTGCATTTTATAAAATAAGAAAATAATACAGAGCTATTTATTTATAAGTCCAACTGTATATCAGTGCCAATAAGATTTTCGGGTACCTCGAACTGTAATACAATCAAAGAGTATATAGATAAAGATAGTTGTAAAAATGTTTACCTAAAAATCATTAGTAATTCTACAAATTTTAAGATTCAAACTCTGGTAAAATGAAACAAAACGCTCCTTGAATGTTGTAATTTTAAAATGCGTTTCATCAACTAATCTAACAAATATCAAATTTTAAGTCCTTTTTTTTTTTTTTTTTTTTTTTTACCTACACCATAAAATAGTTACGGAGGACGCCAAAAGATAAACTATGTAGTTGTCGTTTCATGTATACACAAAACTTCATAGAAATATTTTAAAATCTTAGCCAGCTAACATGTAACTATCATGCCAAGAAATCAATCTCAATTCTAAGAAAAGCAAGATCGTTACGTCATTTTTAAAGGGCTAAGTAAGAAAATGGGTCGCTAGGTATAGCTTGTGTACTTTATACATAAATCCATGCATTTGATATACGATATGAGGTTATTACAGAATGCACGAAAAAAAAAAAAAACCAATGGCATTACTAGGGTAGGTGTCACCCAGTGTGGCCTAGTGACGCCATTGATAACTTCATATCTCAAGGTCAACGAAATTCGCTGAAATTTTCAAATAAAGGTCTTTAAAAAAAACAAGATTTAAAAAAATGGTAAAAATAGGTGAAATCCGAATTTTCAGAGCTTTTTTTTTAGATTTCGAGACCTAAACGCCACAGACGCGACGGAAGGGTAGAAAGACCACACAAAAAAAAGAATGTCATACCCCCTCACCTTCACCTCTCCCTTAGTCCAGTGTTTCCCGCCTTCTAGAATTTTCGTAACGCTGAGTATCACTGCCCCTCCCAATCGAATGTTATTTTTTTATGTTTACTTACACGCACTCTATCACAATTAAGTATTCAATTAGTGAGTTTATTTTTTGCATACTTCAGAGACATAAAAACATTCTAATAGAAATGGAAACATAGTTTTTGCCATAGACTTGTATATTATACCTAGACAGTGAATCGGAAACAAATTCTTATCCGCGATTGATCGATTAACAGACCTATATATATATATATGTATATATATATATACATTTTTATGTACGTAACTCTTTTTCAAGCTGTAAGGGAAGTCACCCCAATCAATCTTTTCCGTCTGAGTATTTAAAAAAATAAGCTTAGCGCAACGTGTACCCCGTTCAACCTCTTCCCGTACCCCTTGGAGCACGCGTACCACACTTTGGGAAACACTGCCTTAGTCTGTTGGACCGTTGTGGCACCACACATGATTTGTCCACCGTCTTTCTCCATTCCTCTCTGTCCTTTGCCCTTTGCCTTGGATCAATCCTGTCTCTAATCTCTTTGTTTATGATGCGGTCTTTGAATGTTATACTTGGGATCCTTCTGAAGCATCTCATCTCTGCCATTAGGGCCGGCCTTATGCCGATTTGATCGATTGCTCTCTGGTGGGCACCGCGTCAATCGGGGGCCTCGAAATTTACATTTAGCATATCACTATCGGCCATGGCTCTTGTCACAGGCTTTTAAAGATATAGACTAAAGGGTTAACATTTTAACATATATAGTGCATCGTATGAATGCCATAGCCTTAATTAGGCTACTGGCGCCCACTGCGTTTGTTGTATAATAAATGTTTATATAATGTTCTAATTGATAGTAATAGTTGGTGTAAAAAAAAATATAGAAGGGGGGCCTCGCAAGCATCTATTAAGTTGGGCCCTGTAATTTGCAAAGCCGCTCGCGTTACCTAGGTTAGAGAGGCTAAAAAATAGCGAAAAGTAAATATAAATATAATTTATGTTTTTTTACAGGTTTCTGGAAAATCGAAATCTTAAATGAATTTTTACACAAAAAATTAATATCACTATTTGTATTCCCCAGGCTCTCATTTCAACTATTACATGAATGTTGGCGGTTAAAATGAACCGGACTCACCTTAACACTTTACCAGATGATTCATTGGATTGGAGAAATGGATGATAACGCTATCTTCTTATATGTGAAAGATTGTCTTATGATGCTTGATTGAGAATCCATAAAGTTGATCGCATACACATTTCAAACATAGTGCTTGTTGGCTGACGTCATTGAGTATGTCCAGGACCAGAATTAGGTCACGTCATGACGTACACTGCGTCACGAGAACGACATGAGGTGCCGGAGTACGAGCTTAGTTCTACAACTTAGTACGCTGTTTCTACTAGTTGGCCTGACCCGGGCTTTTTACGGGTGAGTTTTACAAGATCTACATGCTGTCGCATTTTTTTTTTCAAAAGTGTGTTTTTAGGTAATACTAAAGCAATTTTCATTAACAAATGTGAAGACATGTATCTATCTATCTATCTATCTATCTATCTATCTATCTATCTATCTATCTATCTATCTATCTATCTATCTATCTATCTATCTATCTATCTATCTATCTATCTATCTATCTATCTATCTATTACCTATCTATATCTATCTATCTATCTATTACCTATCTATATCTATCTATCTATCTATCTATCTATCTATCTATCTATCTATCTATCTATCTATCTATCTATCTATCTATCTATCTATCTATCTATTTATTCTATCTATCTATCTATCTATCTATCTATCTATCTATCTATCTATCTATCTATCTATCTATCTATTACCTATCTATATCTATCTATCTATCTATCTATCTATTTATTCTATCTATCTATCTATCTATCTATCTATCTATCTATCTATCTATCTATCTATCTATCTATCTATCTATCTATTACCTATCTATATCTATCTATCTATCTATCTATCTATCTATCTATCTATTACCTATCTATATCTATCTATCTATCTATCTATCTATCTATCTATCTATCTATCTATCTATCTATCTATTTATTCTATCTATCTATCAGATTTAAGTATTTGGAGACAGAGTTTTTGTGGAGGCCCTTACACTTTTTTGAAAGCTTTTAATACAAAATCTACAAATTAATACAAATGTCAATGCCAATATCTAAAAGCATTCCATATTACAAAATAAAACGAAATACTTGTCAATTAAATGAAATTTTCCTTCGTTTTAAAAATAAAATTATTTCATATGCAAATTATAGTAACCAAAATGCTAACTTAAGGTCTATGCAATGTAGTTAATCCGCGGTATAGATATATTACACAAACCACACAGGTGCAAACTGTAAGATTTAAAGTGCTGTCTGTGAAACGTAAAAGTTATTCATAAGAGGCTATTGGGTTGTAGCCCCGCCTGCCCCCGTAAATCCTGTACTGTATCTATCTATCTATCTATCTATCTATCTATCTATCTATCTATCTATCTATTTTTCTATCTATCTATCTATCTATCTATCTATCTATCTATCTATCTATCTATCTATCTATCTGTCTGTCTGTCTATCTGTCTGTCTGTCTGTCTATCTATCTATCTATCTGTCTGTCTGTATGTCTAGTCCAGTCCCTAGTTTCAATACATAGATGGTAGTGGAACCAGTGTTTAATCTAAATTGATCTACATACAGATACTAAATTGAGACCGTTTTAGCATTATGACTTTAACTGCTGACATCTTGTATCTTCTTTTTTGAATTAACGTCTGTACTATATAAGACAAGAAGATAAGATCCTGTTTGCTAGATTCTATTTTTATTTTGTTTTTCCTTCTTCTTGTTTCGTGTCTTTCTAATGCTACACGTGCCACGATTCTATTGGTAGACTAACTGCACGTGAGACGTACCTGACCTTGAACCCAAACTACCAAGAGAGGATGAGCGACATTAAGAAGATCACCCACGAGGACTACTGCAACAGTCTTGGGCTGCACCGGAAGCAGAAGCGAGTTTGTCGAAAGGGAAAAGGAGTGGCGGAGATGCTGGTGAGGGCGACACGGCTGGCTGCTCTGGAGTGCCAGCATCAGTTCCAGCAGGAGAGGTGGAATTGCTCTTTGGGAAGCTACAGGAAAAATTTACTAGAAAAAGGTGAGTGGAGAGTTGGCCTTGACAGTGGCCTCGCTTTGAAAGCTGCACGCTTAGAAACTTTCACGTCTGCTTGTCCAGTTGATTTCATTGACGAGCAAGTTTGTAGAGTGTTTCAAGAAAATTTCTCCATTTGTTGCTTTAAAAAAAAAGGGAGGGGGGGGTATTTACTAACATTTGATATGCTCTTTTTCTAGACATTTTATGGAGATTTTGACACCTATTTATATGACCTGAGTCACAATTCTTTACTTAACTAAGTCACAAATCTTTACTTAAATTAGACAGAAGATTATACTCAGAGATCAATTGAATTCCTACTGTTGAAAACATTGCTGCGTCATTTCAGCCCTTGTTTGACGCTCTTGCTAAGTGATTCTGGATATTTGTGTAGCTTAGTTAACCTAGTTCTTTTGTCTTTAGCCGATCCAGTGACGTTAGTGGACTTTGATCCGATATTGTATTAATATCAGTTAAATTTATATCTTAACATTGTTCCTTGGACATTAGCCGGTCCAGTGACGATAATGTACAGTAGTATATATCTCAACAATGTACTGGGAGTGGTTTTATTTGTTTATTTCTTTTGATAGAACAACTTTCAGAAGAAAAAAAAATTGAAAAGAAAATATTTTGTCATTTAGAAATATTGAGTATGTTGATTAGCATGATGTTAATATATGGACGAGACTTACATCGCTTTCTCTCTCAGCGATTAAACCAAAGTACTTGCAATTTATAATTGTCAGAATTTATTGTACATTTTAGTAAAAAAAAAAAGGGCCATAAGTTTAGCTTTTATGATATAACAAAAGCTAAAAGTTGCATTTTTACTCATTGGAGACGCGAGATTGTAATTGAGTACCGTGAAACAATGGGGTAAGGTTTCGATGCAAGTTTAAAAGTTATTTTTCTCTTAAATACACTCCCCCCTTCTCTATCTCGCTCTCTCTCTCTCTCTTTTTCACACACACACGCTTTCTCTCCTCCACCTGATGATGAAATATACACTTGTACCTTGAGACACTTTTAAACTTAGGCGTCAACGATACCCACGCCGGCACTTATCTCAAGTGGCTGGCCAAAAATAAATGGTACAACTATGAGGCCTCCCCGCTAGAGAAGGTCAAGACAATGAGGAGAATCTGTTTCCGACAGAAAGACGAAAAATGTCTTCCGTTAATGTTCTGACAGACTCGCGTCACTGCACTTGGTAAGCACAAACCAGGACCGATAGGTGGACAAGGGGAGAGCACTCCAGGTGTGTGGCTGCTGTTGTAACGAAATCACATCGCAACAGGAGAGTGGGAGTCATCTGCCACTTCTAAGATTTGATAACGTTTAATTTATGACTTTATGATTAACGTTTAATTTATGACTTTATGATTAACGTTTAATGTATGACTTTATGATTTAATTTTGATTTAGTTATTTAACACGATTGTATCTTTTTTTTCTCCTAGCATTCTCTGTTTTAAAAGGCAATCTTAATTTCAGACGCCCAAAAGCCATCATATGAACAACTACCTCTATATTATTATTGTTATAGTAGTATATATATATATAGCTCGTCCATCGTGGTTCGATGATGACCACTTTGTCATCCAGGGGGCTGAGGGCTTTGCACTGGGGTCTTGTGCCTCCTCGTGTGGCTTGTGAGACCTATGTGAGCCCGGAATGTTCGGCCGCACACTGGGCAGGTTATTCCAGCTGGAGCTAGTGTCGTTTGCCTTGCTTTTCTTTTCTGGCGTTTTTCTTCTGCCAGCGTTGTTCTTTTTTCCTCAGCAACCAGTGCGCCAGTTTTCACAGCGCGACGCCATGATGCTCTATCATGTGCCTCTGTCTCCCAGGTGCCTGGGTTTATGCTGAACGCCTTCAGAGAAGCTTTGAGGGTGTCCCTTGCGAGCGCTTTACTTCGTTTAGTTGGCCATACAAGAGTCGTTTAGGGATGCGGTGGTCTTCCATTCTGTAGACTTGACCTGCCCATCGCAGCTGGGACTGCATCAGGATTGTGTGGATGGTTTGCAGACACGCTCTTCGAAGGACTTCTGTATCTGGTATTTTGTCTTGCCATTTGACATTTAGTATTTTTCTCAGACAAACAACATGTCTGTTATAGTAGTAATGCTGAGGTGGACAAAGGTAGTCAAACTTAATTTCCATTTGTTTGGAACATAACATTCATCTTATCTTATCTTATCTTATTTTATCCTATCTTATCGTAGAGAAATTATAGTACATTATCTTATGTTATCTTATCCTACCTATCCTGCCCGGTCGTGCGGTTTGCGCGCTGTACTGTCATTCGAATTTATCGATTGTCCCGGGTTCAAACCCTGCCCGCTCCCATCCCCCGACGTCCTGCTGGAGGTTTGGACTAGGAAGTAATTATCTTCAACTCTGAAGGAACATCCGAAACATTTAAAACAAACAAACATTTTATCTTAGAGAGATGATTAGTACATTATCGTATTCTATCTTATCCTATCTTAGTGAAATGATTAGTACATTATCTTAACTTATCCTATCTTAGAGAAATGATTAGTACATTATCTTAACTTATCCTATCTTAGAGAAATGATTAGTACATTATCTTATCTTATCCTATCTTAGAGAAATGATTAGTACATAATCTTATCTTATCCTATCTTAGAGAAATGATTAGTACATTAAAGAAACGATCAGTACATTAGTTTCAACCATCTTAGAATGACTTCCTTTCCGGAAAGTTTATTGTAGCTTGGGGAGCTGTAGTTCCAGTGGGTCGAAGGCGGAATTTAATCGGAGTTTTTAGATATCTTTAGTGACATCCAGCTTTGATTAAGTGTATGCACAAAGTTGTATAATCACATTAGTCAGTCATGCTTTGACCTATGTCTTGTCCTCAAGAGGGAGGATGAAAGAATCCCTTAAGTCCTCCTGTACGAACTTTTGACAGGCACAAGGAAAACCAGTCGGCATCTCCGCAATAATGCTAATGGCTAATGTAATTAAAGAGGTATCTTAATTGGGAGGATATAGATTTAGATGCTGACTGTCGAAAAGCCTTAGACCGCAGTTATCTTATCTTATATAATACAGACGTTACTTTAAAAAAGAAGATGATTATGTCCTACGCGTCATGCATTTAGTCATGCATAATAACCAATGACTTAAATTCTGCCAAGTCACTGGTTTTCCTGGCTAGCACTAGGGAAGAAGGAGCACTTGTACAAATTTGTCCTAGCATATGGGACGAGGAATGTGCCTTTATCTTTGTGTCTTTCTGAGTATTTTATTAGATTTTGTTTTTGTATTTGAAGATTATGGTTCAACGTTTTATGTATAATTGCTACTTTACTTTTAAGTCTTCTATCCTGAAGGCTTTCTAAATGTCACAGATTACATTATAGAATTGTTTGTACATTTCACTTTTGAAAGTAATATAAGCCCTCGACATGAGTCTCGGGATTTAATCCTCAAATTTAGACACTTGACATCCAAGTCAGGATTTACCCAAGGGGCGTAATTAGTATGTTTGAAATCTATTGGTTGATTTGAATTTAAACAAAGACATTTTTGAAAGGAGTTAGCGCCAGAGAATTGGCGGTAGTAAGAAAGTAAAAGTCAGTCGATAAAATAATGTTCTTGTAGCTAGTCACGTTTCTAGGAGCTCTGTTTGAAAAGCCTTTGTAATATGCTCATTGATTTGTAATTTGTACATAAACTGTACTTACGTTGTATTTAAATAAAGTTCCAGAGTTTTGTTTTATCAAAGAATCGTTAATTTGTGAGTCTAGATCGTCATTTTGTTAACTATTGAATTCAAGTAAAATCCCCGGCATAACAACACATCATAACATCGTGCATGTTGTTACATCTGGCACAAGTGTTGTTACATTGGCACTCTCCGACTAATAAAAGTTCACGGACAACTTTTAACGAAATTTATTCAAGATCTAGGACCAATTTCTAAAACTCTTCAAAGGAACTTCATTCTTATTTAACGGAGGACAGAATTTCTGTGTTTAACAGGTCAGTTGGTTATCGATAATTCTTTTATAAAGATTTTCGTTAGAGTTACGTCTAACTCACGAAATCTATTATTATATGTAATTGGCAAAAGGAATAAGACCAATATACATAATAACTGGCATTATAAAAAAGACCAGTAAAGTAAATAACTGGCATTATAAAAAGACCAGTAAAGCAAATAACTGGCAATATAAAAGACCAGTAAAGCAAATAACTGGCAGTATAAAAAAGACCAGTAAATCAAATAACTGGCGTTATAAAGAAGACCAGATTTAACCAACTGTTAAACCAGTAAAAAGTACATCGGCTCAATAGATCTATATATCAATCATACGACTCCAGTAACTACAGGTCTACTGTCAAGAATTTATTAGCAAATTGAGGCTTCAAGAACTTTGTCACTAGATCTATATTATTATTATATCTGAGATAAAGCCAAAATCCAGATATTGAACATTTTGCTCCAATACAAGAAACTAACAAAAAAAAATTAAATATGGCTTCCAGCTCTAGAACACAACGACTCCAGTAGTACTTCTACTGTAAAACAAAGTTATACTTCATAGCCAGTTACGGCATAACTAACATTGATTTGTTATATTCAAAACATTACTATAATTCTACACTCCAAGTTGGTATATTTTTCAACATGTCTCCAAAGACAAGAACACAAAGATGGTTAGAATTATTTGACATAGCTAAAGAAAAACAAGTACCTAAACCAGAAGAATGGGTTCATCGACAGGAAGAAAAAGAATATCAAGCAAAAGTACATTGTAACATGACTTCAACAACAGACATAATAGGTGAAGCCATAGCTTTAGCAGAAAAACTCAACATTCCTTCACATGAACGAGAAAGATGGTTTGATAATAAATTAGCTGAGTTCGACAGAGAAAACGACAGAAGACGGCAAGAAGAACTAAAACGAGAATTATTAGAATTGAAAAATACCGAATTCAAAGCTGAACAAAAGAATGATGCAACATTAACAAGAATATACCAGAAAGTTCAATTAGGAAAGCGTACAGCATATCTCGAAGATGGATTTCTCAAGAAGTATACTTTCCACAAGTACAATGTCATTGAACAAATATATGTACCAAAGAAGTACAGAAAACAAGTTATTAAAGCAAAGCATGAATTTTATGACACCATACATATGAGTGTAACAAGTACCAAGAAGAGAATTGCCAAAGAATATTATTGGCCTAGCTTGACCAAAGATGTCAAGAAATACATTAATAATTGTTCACATTGTCAACATGATTATTGTGAGAAGAAACAAACTCAAAAGAAAAGCAACATAACTAAAACAAAGAATGAACCAGACTACAAAGCCAGAATTGACAACAATGAATCTATGCATCATGACTCAAGCAAATCTACAGGGACATCACTGCCTACTACATGTCCACCCCTACCTGTTACTACATGTCCATCCCTACCTGCTACTAGTTCTACATCTCCATCCCTACCAAGTACTTTCCCATCCCTAACCTCTGATGATGACTTCATACATCAAGACTTGAATAAGACTACATCTGCATCAAATACTATGATATGCATTGAACATTTCTGCTACAATCAAGACAAGTCTCATGAACCAGAACCAGAAGCAGATACTTATATTCAATCAACTTTGGCTATACCAGACAAAAGAAAAACTATGCAACTTGACTCTAACGCTCATACAAGTATTCCTCATTTGAAAGAATGTGAGTCAACTCAAGAAGCCATTACATCCAAGAACATTGAAAGTCAAAGAATATTACATGAACACATGAAATCAAGATATTTTGCTCAAGGAGATCAAGTCAATTTACTGTTACCAGATTGGAGTAACAAGCTATTCTACAAATGGCAAGGTCCATTTACCATCACCAGAAAGATTTCCAACCTGCTTTATGAAATCAATGTCAACAAGGTTACCAGAGTATTTCATGTTCATATGTTTGAACATTACCATGAAACAGATGATGAAGACATCAAAGCGGAAGTTGAATTTTGTCCAATTTTAGCAACTATTCCTGAGGAAGAAGAAACATCATCAACACCCATTCCTGAGATAGATGTTTCATTACCGACATCAAATCAAATTGACATTCCCAAGGTCATCACTCTGAATGACATAGCACTACAAACAGTGAAGAACATTAAAGTGTTTACAGACCATGCAGATTTCTTTACCAGTGTTTCTGAAACATTTCCACTGCAATTTGAAAAAAACTCAGAGAGCAACAACATTGACAACACCAAGTTTCATCCTCCTTCTACTCAAGGGGCAACTTTTCTTCAGAAAGGAACAAATGAACTTCTTCAACATTGCTGTATTGACCGATTGAACTCAAACATGTTCAGTCATTGCTCTATTGAACATTCTAATGCAAAGCATTCTGCTACCATTGTTCTACAGCGTCAAAGTTCATCAACCAGAAAATTGAGTTTTGGTTTCGGACAGTTCTTATTTTCACCAAACTCAAACGCGGTTCAATCAGACATTATCTGTGAGATCATTATGACATGGAGACAACAGCTTCATAAACTGAAAAACCTTTTCTTCAAGTTTAGAAAACGCGTACACACATTTATGACGGCAACTCAGAAGGGTTCTGAACTTCACACTTATATTTTATACATGTACTATAGCATATTTAGTGCCACTTGATCCACTATCATTCATACTCGTCAAGGAAGAACAGTATTCAGTTGTACTTAATCAATTAATTTGTCTACTCATTTTTTCCACAGGAGTTCTATATCAGATGTTGTATTTATTTCAGCACCAAGCAACCCACTGAGGAAAGTCACTCATTCAAGATACTTTGTTTATTATGTTTCAGCATCTTTGCATATGACGTGCATCAGACATCTTAATTTTTAAATCATGTGCATTTTATTTCAGGTATATTATTATTGCATATATCCTATTATGATAGTACAGATACATGACAGACAATTGGAATTTTTCATGTTGAGATTTATATCACATTGAGTATTATTATTCAGAAGATTGATCACATTGAGTATTATTTTCTCAGAAGATTGTCATGTACTATCACAATTATTTTTTCTATGTCAATTTTTCATATGCAATATATTTTTCCATGTACACATTTTCACATTAGTACTAACCAAATGAGTTATAATGTCATATTTTAATATTATCATGAAGCACCATGAAGAGAAGTAACCTATTCAATTCAATATTTAATTTATCCAAGTATTATGCCTTGTACAACTTTTGATATTGTTCATGACAAGCATTGTCTCATTTTCATAACCACTTGAATAGTGAGACAGGTATTCAAAGTCATCAATAATTTTATTCACTGCATTTACATTTTTTTTTTATTATTGTTATTATCTCCAAGTTGACTTTATTTTGTCATATGTTACCTCAACCATTTTTCTATAGTTTCATGTATGGTATTTTATGTATACATATGAGCATTTCTATTACCATACAAATGCTAAATGGAGAGGGGGGTAATATGTCACAGATTACATTATAGAATTGTTTGTACATTTCACTTTTGAAAGTAATATAAGCCCTCGACATGAGTCTCGGGATTTAATCCTCAAATTTAGACACTTGACATCCAAGTCAGGATTTACCCAAGGGGCGTAATTAGTATGTTTGAAATCTATTGGTTGATTTGAATTTAAACAAAGACATTTTTGAAAGGAGTTAGCGCCAGAGAATTGGCGGTAGTAAGAAAGTAAAAGTCAGTCGATAAAATAATGTTCTTGTAGCTAGTCACGTTTCTAGGAGCTCTGTTTGAAAAGCCTTTGTAATATGCTCATTGATTTGTAATTTGTACATAAACTGTACTTACGTTGTATTTAAATAAAGTTCCAGAGTTTTGTTTTATCAAAGAATCGTTAATTTGTGAGTCTAGATCGTCATTTTGTTAACTATTGAATTCAAGTAAAATCCCCGGCATAACAACACATCATAACATCGTGCATGTTGTTACATCTGGCACAAGTGTTGTTACACTAAATTTAGTAATTTTAATAAAGGTGTTACTCTAGTCAAATGTGAATATTCGTTTGTTATGAATATGATTGAAGTTTGTGGTGAGAGATGGTCAAAAGTAAAAATGTGGACTGCAAAGTAGCGATGAGTTCAAAGTCCACAAAAGAGAAACGAATCAAATTAAGAAAAAAGTTTGGCTTGCTGTACGTCTATGCAGGTTTACTTGATCTACGATTTTTTTTGCTTGGTGAGAGTGTAGCTCCATAGCCTCAAGAAGAAATAATATACTGAATGTGGCGTGCACAATATAATTCATCAAACTGTACTGACCACAAAACATAGTCATATACTTTGTTTGCCTTGCCTTACTGAGCCTAAGCTTCAAATGGTTACTGTTTTTAGGACTATATCCCATGATAAATATATAAACACACGCAGCTCGCACTTTCCACCGGCAATTTTTTCTTGGTTTAGATCAATGTTATTTGTGGGATGAATGGTATAAATCGCTAGGGCTACCTATCAAGGGTATTTAAGTTCGAGTCCAAACTCGAGTTGAGTTATGCTTGCTGACTGTCCAAAGGCCGCACGCTACCTCCTTCCATATACTCCCCTTCCCCACAGGTCCTCAAACTCTTCCATCATCACTAACTTATTCACGATAAATCAGTCATAGATACATCTACTGAGTGACATAATGCACTTGTACAAAGGTTTAAAAAAAAAAGCACTTTCTATCTCTTGACTGTTTACTAACACAACACTCATCGTGGACATCACTCTCCCTCCCCCCTCCCTTTCCTCTACTAAATTTTATTTTACCCCCTCCCCCCTTTTCTTTAGCTATTGAGGTAATTGAATTTCGGCTTCCGCATCGCGAGTCCCACAAAGCCCTCGTTTTTAAATAATAATAAAATACGGGGGCCCCCCCTTAAACCCATTGCCCTCAATCAGAAAAGGCAGAGGGAGGTCCATTCTCTGTCTATTTGTATGGTTTTCTGGGGCATTGAAAGGGCTCCGAACGTCTGTCATTCGGCAATTCGAAGCAGTTAAACGCCCAACAAAAGACTCAAGCTTCCCCCCCCCCCTCCCACCAACGCTTTTCATAATAACACGCCACTTTGTCAAAACTACCGATCCCCTGTCGTCAGAGACCTCCCTACAACGAAAGGAGAAAGAGAGAGGTACCAGTTTTGATTTGTGATTTGCTTTTCAAAAGATAAAACTGGATTTTTTTATGTATTTGAGCTCCAGCTTAAAATTGCTATTGTAAAAAAAAAATTTATATTTTTACTTAAATTAGAGATTTTTTAACATGGATCCAAAAGGCAAATCCATAAATGACCATTTTCGTTGGTGTATCCGGTGAAAACATGCAGCAGCATTGATAAGCCAAGAAGTCTAATAAACCATGTAAAAAATAAATTTTAAAGAAATGTTCGGCTCTTAGCTTGTAACACAAACTATTAACTTTTAAAATTATCTTTAGTTGGCAGCAGTGATCTTTCAATATGACGTCATTAGCATTGTTCATTTTGTCTGTTTGGTTAGAGAGTTTCACGAAAAACTAAACATTGTTAAAAGATCTCTAAGTTGAACTTCATTTTTTGCCAGCTAAATAAAAGCTACAAATGGAATGTGCTAAATAGTGCTAAAAAATAATCAGATTTAAAAAATCCTAGCTTATCAGCGCCTCCTTCATCTTGTACACCAGATACACGGAATAGCTAGCTATTTAGAGTTCCGAACCTGGGGTCCTGGGTTCGAATCTTGGAGAAAACTTTTAATTTTGAATTTCGGGATGTTTAAGAGCGCCTCTGAGTCCACCCAGCTCTAAGGGGTGCCTGACATTAGCTGGGGAAAAAATAAAGGCTGTTGCTCGTTGTGCTGGCCACATGACACCCTCGTTAACCGTGGACTTTAGAAATTGATGGCATTTACATCATCTGTCCTATAGATCGCTTAGTCTAAGTGGAGAACTTTACTTACTTTAAGTGTGAAATTCCTCGATAGATATAGTTTCCGTAATCGTCGTTGACTTTTTTTACCTTTTAATAATCGAAACCATCAGCCATACCCCTCCAGCCATACCCCTCCAGCCATACCCCTCCAGCCATACCCCTCCAGCAATACCCCTCAAACCATACCCATCCAGCCATACCCCTCCAGCTATACCCCTCCAGTCATACCCCTCCAACCACCACTCCCTTATCCAATCCCCCTTCCAGCCCTATTGTTTCTAAATGGACGGGGAAAAAAATTCGTTGGCTTATTTATTCAGAAGCTGTTCACAACAAAATACACGAACTGTACACTGAAAGATTAACAAACAAACCAAAACAAAAAAGAATGCTATATGTATTCTATATATATTCTAGACTGGTATTAGCCTTTAACAGGACTCCGTCTGATTTCTAAACTGCTATTAACTTTTAACAAAACTGAATTCTAGACTATTAGCCTTTAACAGGACTCCATCTGATTTCTAGACTATTTGCATTTAACAGAACTACATCTGACTACTAGACTATTAGCCTTAAACATAACTTCATGTGATTTCTAAGCTGCCCTCTAACAGAACTCTGATTTCTAGACTGCTATTAGCCTCTAACTATCAGAACTTTATCTGATTTCTAGACTGCTATTAGCCTCTAACTATCAGAACTTTATCTGATTTCTAGACTGCTATTAGCCTCTAACTATCAGAACTTTATCTGATTTCTAGACTGCTATTAGCCTCTAACTATCAGAACTTTATCTGATTTCTAGACTATTAGCCTTTAACAGGACTCCATCTGATTCATATGGAAAGCAAGTAACAAGTTAGTCTTAGAATGCTTTCTGTCCGACTGTCTTGAGAATTTATTTGTATTACTTATGTGAAGCTCATTATCATTTAGGAGGCAAACCTAAAGTTCTGAGAGTCCGAAAATCAATTCATGGGACAACTACTAAGCATGCTTAATGTGCTCTGGTCAAAACTTTTGTGGCTATGGGGAAGGGGCGATGTGTTATCTGGAAGTTTTCAATTTTTTAAATTAAATTACGTTTAAAAAAAAACAATCAAAGGCTGCTGTGTATGATGTTAAGTATGACGACAATCTCCAACTAAAAAAAATAACGCTTTTGGATTTATTGGCCTCAATTCCCCCCTTTTCCTAATCGGTTTGCATTATAATTTATTTCAAGCAATGCAACCCCCAGGTTTAGAAAAGACAAGAACAAAGACTGTAAGTGACGAATCGAATGGAGCAAGTTGATGCTGCGCGAGCCAGAGAGAAACAATTAGATTCCCTTCCTACCTGGTCCATCAGTTATCAGATACAACATAGACATGCGCCTTCAACGAAATCCACTTTCTGCCTTTCTCCATCTCGCCCTTCTCCCGCCACTAGAGGAGCAAACATCTGACCTTTTAAACGCCCGCCCCACTCTTTCATACCTTTTTTTTTTTGTTGTTGTTTTTAGACTCCTGATTGGACTTTATACTCTTAAACAAAGCATCCCTTTAGACCAGCGGTTCTCAACCTTTTAAGCTCGGCGACCCCTTTTTAGAATCCCCCACTCAGCCGCGACCCACCCCCCTCCCCACACACACAGCAAAAGAAGAATAGACAAAAACAATCCATATTTTCGATGGTCTTAGGCGACCCCTGGCAAATCGTCAATCGACCCCCAATGGGGTCGCGATCCACAGGTTGAGAACCCCTGCCTTAGACCATAGCGAACAAGCAAAATATAAAATATTCTTTTAAAAAAAAAAAATTAAAAAAAAATTATCTTATAGGGAAAAACTCCGCCATTAAAATTATATCTATCAATAATTTACAAGCTGGATATCAAACAAAATAATTAATTACCAATGTTTTTTTTTATTGATTCATGTTTTGTTAAGTACAGTAAATAATGTTTAAAGTATTAACTTGATCGGAGAATACGTGAGGGAGAAACAGCGTTAACAATTTGTTAAGGGGATTAAACCCAACAAATTTAGTCATTTCCTGTGAATACTGAAGTATTAGTTTCCCTTGTAGCTATCAAGTATGATAATAATTACCAGTAATTATTTGACTAATTGGTTACTTTTTATTTTATTGATTCATGCCTTGTCTATGCCGATGAATAATTGTGCGAAGCATCAAATTGATCCGAGAATGGTTGTGGGAGAAATAACGCGTACACACTTTTTACCAGACAGACAGACAGATAGACATTCCACTATGCGCCAATGAAATTTTTTCTTCCCAAAGCATCCTTTGAAAAACTCTGCTCTTTGATTTAGTGAGAAAATAGATTTCCAGTAATTCCGATTGAAATTTTGAATTTTTTATTAGATGCACTTTGTCAGATTTAGTCATTCTCTTTAGACACTTAGATTAGATGCACTTTACCAGATTTTGTCATTCTCTTTTGACACTTAGATTAGATGCACTTTGTCAGATTTTGTCATTCTCTTTTGACACTTAGATTAGAAGCACTTTGCCAGATGTAGTCATTCTCTTAAACCACTTAGATTAGATGCACTTTGTCAGATTTTGTCACTCTCTTTGGACACTTAGATTAGATGCACTTTGCCAGATTTAGTCATTCTCTTTATTCACTCTCTTTGCACACTTAGATTAGATGCACTTTGCCAGATTTAGTCATTCTCTTTAGTCACTCTCTTTGGACACTTAGATTAGATGCACTTTGCCAGATTTAGTCATTCTCTTTAGTCATTCTCTTTGGACACTTAGATTAGATGCACTTTGCCAGATTTAGTCATTCTCTTTAGTCACTCTCTTTGGACACTTAGATTAGATGCACTTTGCCAGATTTAGTCATTCTCTTTAGTCATTCTCTTTGGACACTTAGATTAGATGCACTTTGCCAGATTTAGTCATTCTCTTTAGTCACTCTCTTTGGACACTTAGATTAGATGCACTTTGCCAGATTTAGTCATTCTCTTTAGTCATTCTCTTTGGACACTTAGATTAGATGGACTTTGCCAGATTTAGTCATTCTCTGTAGACACTCTCTTTGGACACTTAGATTAGATGCACTTTGCCAGATTTAGTCATTCTCTTTTGTCATTCTCTTTGGACACTTAGATTAGATGCACTTTGTCAGATTTTGTCATTCTCTTTTGACACTTAGATTAGAAGCACTTTGCCAGATGTAGTCATTCTCTTAAACCACTTAGATTAGATGCACTTTGTCAGATTTTGTCATTCTCTTTTGACACTTAGATTAGATGCACTTTGCCAGATTTAGTCATTCTCTTTAGTTACTCTCTTTGGACACTTAGATTAGATGGACTTTGCCAGATTTAGTCATTCTCTTTAGTCACTCTCTTTGGACACTTAGATTAGATGCACTTTGCCAGATTTAGTCATTCTCTTTAGTCACTCTCTTTGGACACTTAGATTAGATGCACTTTGCCAGATTTAGTCATTCTCTTTTGTCATTCTCTTTGGACACTTAGATTAGATGGACTTTGCCAGATTTAGTCATTCTCTTTAGTCACTCTCTTTGGACACTTAGATTAGATGCACTTTGCCAGATTTAGTCATTCTCTTTTGTCATTCTCTTTGGACACTTAGATTAGATGCACTTTGCCAGATTTAGTCATTCTCTTTAGTCACTCTCTTTGGACACTTAGATTAGATGCACTTTGCCAGATTTAGTCATTCTCTTTAGTCACTCTCTTTGGACACTTAGATTAGATGCACTTTGCCTAATTTAGTCATTCTCTTTAGTCACTCTCTTTGGACACTTAGATTAGATGCACTTTGCCAGATTTAGTCATTCTCTTTTGTCATTCTCTTTGGACACTTAGATTAGATGCACTTTGCCAGATTTAGTGATTTAGTCATTCTCTTTAGTCACTCTCTTTGGACACTTAGATTAGATGGACTTTGCCAGATTTAGTCATTCTCTTTTGTCATTCTCTTTGGACACTTAGATTAGATGCACTTTGCCAGATTTAGTCATTCTCTTTAGTCACTCTCTTTGGACACTTAGATTAGATGCACTTTGCCAGATTTAGTCATTCTCTTTAGTCACTCTCTTTGGACACTTAGATTAGATGCACTTTGCCAGATTTAGTCATTCTCTTTAGTCACTCTCTTTGGACACTTAGATTAGATGCACTTTGCCAGATTTAGTCATTCTCTTTTGTCATTCTCTTTGGACACTTAGATTAAATGCACTTTGCCAGATTTAGTCATTCTCTGTAGACACTGAGATTAAATGCACTTTGCCAGATTTAGTCATTCTCTTTTGACACTTAGATTAGATGCACTTTGCCAGATTTAGTCATTCTCTGTAGACACTGAGATTAAATGCACTTTGCCAGATTTAGTCATTCTCTGTAGACACTTAGATTAGATGCACTTTGCCAGATTTAGTCATTCTCTGTAGACACTGAGATTAAATGCACTTTGCCAGATTTAGTCATTCTCTTTTGACACTTAGATTAGATGCACTTTGCCAGATTTAGTCATTCTCTGTAGACACTGAGATTAAATGCACTTTGCCAGATTTAGTCATTCTCTTTTGACACTTAGATTAGATGCACTTTGCCAGATTTAGTCATTCTCTGTAGACACTGAGATTAAATGCACTTTGCCAGATTTAGTCATTGCATTTAGCCAGCTCGTTGCTAATAAAAACAACCAACTGAACACAGAGTCTAGTGACCTACTGACGCGACCTAGATTTGATAGTAAATTGTTTCTTTGATACTAGCTATGGTTTAAAAAAAAAAAGAGAGGGATGAATGGTACCAAAAAAAATGTTGAAAGGTTGTTTAATCCTATGTAAGATAAGTTTTAATTTTGGCACCGAAGCGGCTATATTTCTTCTGTCGTCTGATACTTCTCTTAAGTTCAACAAACACAAGCCGCGCTAAAAGTCATAAAGATGTCATCGGATAAACACCGAGTCGTCTGTTAGGTAACACTAGTGCTGCACAGCAGGGCTGGACTGCGTCGACTGACGCATTGAGTCAGCTGGGGGTCGAGTGAAGACATCACCGTGCCTTGATGTACAGTGCACAATATCATGCCTTCAACTACCAGGCTAGGACGTTTTGTCAGCTTCATGCAAAGAAGACTTTTCTTTTGAAGAATACATCAGTAACTTAAAGAAGTAATTTAAAAAAAAAAATTTTTTGTTTTTTGTTTTTTAAAGACATTTGTTCCTTTATGAAGCGTATTCACCTTACCTTTTACCTTTACCTATCCCTTAGTCTCTTGGACCGTTGGGGCACCATGCAAGATTTGTCGACAGTCCATTCCTCTCTGCCTTTTGCCTTAGTTAGAGCCTCTTTCAATGGCAGGCCCCTTCATTCTTTTTTGTTGTCTTCCCATCGCTTTCTCTGTCTTCCTCTTCTTCTTTTTCCTGTTACTGTTCCCTGAAGGAAGCTCTTTGCGACCCCCAAAAATCTTGTAATATGGTCATAGATTTTATGCTTGCGTTTTTTTTTTTTACGATAGTTAGCAGATCATCATGGGATCCAATCACTGCAGTAACCCTGTCTCTAATCTCTTGTTTTGTGATGCGGTCTTTAAATGTGAAACCTAGGATCCTTCTGAATCAACTGTTCCATTGTTTATAGATATTTGTAATAGAGATTACTTTACTCTTAATAATTAATGAATTATAAATTAATAAAAGGAACATTTTTACCCCCCCCCTTTTTTTTTTCTCACTTTCGAAAAAAAAAATCCTGATTGTAGATCTACTCGGAGTAAATAAAATTCTAGCTTGGTGATATAGATCCATTTGGTAACAGGGCTGGAAGGATTGGTCCTCCCGTAGAGCCTTGGCGAGAAACTCTGCTGTTAGGCGTGGTGCCTCTAAGCTCCCATACAGGTCGGTGATATAAACTTCGATTGACGTTGAGTGTAAAGAGTTAAAAATACTGAGCACAAGCTGGAGGAATTGTTTTACGTCAAATAATAGTCGTGGCCCACGGTTAACGATGGTGTTATGTGTCCAGCACAACGACCAACCGCCTCTACTTTCCCCAACTAATGTCAGGTATCCATTAGGGCTGGGTGGACACAGATTCCGGTAAAGGAAAATGCCAGCCTTCACCAGGATTCGAACCCGGGACCTCTGTTCGGAAGTCAAGCGCTTTACCGCTTTACTTAAATAAGACAACTAAAATATTTTTAAAATGCGTTAAAAAAAAAACACAGCGTATGTAGAGTGAAATCGCATCAGTTATTTTGAATTAATCATGTTATTAATTTTAAAAGTTATGGACTAACAACAAGCATCATTGATTGTTATGTTTATATTTTATACTCTTTAGAGCAGGGGTTCTCAACCTGTGAGTCGCGACCCCCTTGGGGGTCAATTGACGATTTGCCAGGGGTCGCCTAAGACCATCGAAAATATGGATTGTTATTGTCTATTCTTCTATTGCTCTGTGTGTGTGCGTGGGTCGCTGCAGAGTGGGAGATAGTAAAAAAGGGGTTCACCGAGTTTAAAGGGTTGAGAACCGCTGCTTTAGAGTAGCCTCTACATGTAAAACATGTTCAGTGTGCTATGGTCGAATCACTTTTGTGGCCCACTCATTATGCAGGTCGGAAAAATGATTCCGTGCTGCCTTTTCAAAATCTAATATTAAAGAAAAACAAGTTGCTCAAGTCTGAATATGAATTTTATTTTACAACATTCTCTACTGGGCTATATACAGACATACAAAAAAATAATTATTTATTGTTTGTTTCAAATTTATAGTGAACGACCTACTTCTCTTAACAATGCCTGGTCGTGAGGTTTGCGTGCTGGACTGTCGTTCGGATTTATCGACGGTCGAGGGTTCAAACCCTGCCCGCTCCCATCCCCCGTCGTCCTGCGGGAGGTTTGGACTAGGAAGTAAACTATCTTCAACTCTGAAGGAACATCCGAAACATGTAAAACATTTTACAAACATTTTACAAACAAAGCTTGTCTACCCTTAGCCAAGTACATCTAATATATACAAAAAATAAAAAAAATTAATAACAACTAATTGATTAATTAGTCGGTTTTGATTAATTGATTAATTTTATTGATAATGTCATCAATCAACAATGAATACTTTTTTCAAAGTTTCAACTTAATCCCAGAATCAGAAGTGAGATATATATCATGTAAAGGATCCCACCCAGACAGACAAGAGAGTTGATATAAGCTTTGAGAACAAAAAAAAATTGGTTCAGTTCTGAAGTACTTCAGTTAGACTTAATCACATTATTGACAAGTTGTCAAGTCTAGTCTCCACGCCGACACGCTGTCTATGTATGAGCCCGTTTGTCTCTCTTTGACTTGACAGATACAATAAACAATGGATAGACCCGACTTATGTCCCTATGTGGCGCTGATAAGTTGTTTCCCTTCTTCACCTGCTAAGAAGTTACATCCCTTTGAAAACGGAACGTGTACATGGGGAGGTAATGCAAGTAAAAATAAACTTGGCGCTTAGAATTGTCTCCTCCTTTCTTTTGTTTCCACATTCCTCTAAATCCGCCGGCTAGAGTCCCCAGGGGCGAGAAAGCGGGCAGCGGACCGACAGATTACCGGAAGTTTATTTGTTAAGGAGCTGGACAAGGTCTTCTGTGTTAGCTTGTCTGTATTAACCTTCCTGCTATTGTACATGGCTGATTAATAGATGAATACATAAACAAATAAATATTTATTATTATTATTGCCATTATTATTATTATTATTATTTATTATTAGTATAAAATAATTAATTAAATAAATAATTAATAAAAGACATATTCGAAATTATGTATAGTATCCCCCCCCCTAAAAAAAATGTGAAAATCTCTTAGTTTTATGTTGTCTATCTGTCAGTCTGTCCATCCGTTTAGCTCATAAGAACTAGAAAAGGTATTTCAAATATACAATTTCACTGCATATTTGTTTCATATTCTTTATATACTTAAATTACAATTATCGTCTATGGTGGTCCTTCAGGATTCCATAACCAACAAAATAAACTTATAAAAAAAATAATTTAACTTGTATGCTCTGCCTAATAAAGCAAATATCAATCTCTGGAAAAATACAAATAAAACAAAGTACAATATTGACATTGGTCTAAATGTGACTTTATTTTAAAGTGAAATGATTCTTTCATATTTTATTCAGTCCGCAATCTATTTTGCAAATATTTGTGTCTCAGAAACATCAGAGAAACTCATTTCTGGGTGGTCGACGTATGGTATTATCAAATGTTCAATCATTCGCGGGTATGTCGTCTGCTAGCTTACAATTGAAGAATGAGGAACCAGGTCTTCTGAAAGAAATTAATTACAATAAATAAACAAACTATACAGTAAGGGTCTGAAGCTTAGTAGAGATGATAAAAAGTTAAACGGGAAAATCGACAGTTAACGAAACAAATATTCACAAGATTACAAAGAGAGATTGTGTTGTCACACAAACTCAGAGGCGGCCCCCGTTGGAGTCGGATTCGCCTATTCGCAAGGAATATTCAAGACGTGATTATGTTTTGATTGTCAAAAGTAATAATGTTTCAAAGATTCATTTGGCGTTGTAAAAAATGTTTTTATTTTTTTTTCTGTAAAACGTTTTACATGTTTTGGATGTTCCTTCAAAGTTAAAGATAATCTACTTCCGTATCCGAATCTCCCGCTAATAACAAACTCATAGTCTATTATTGATAAAGAGATATATTACACATTACGGAATGACAACTACCGGATATGTACAATATGTCATACGAGCGATTTTAGATAGTCTTTTGGTATTGATTTGTAATTGGAAAAAAAAAAAAGAAAGAAAAGAATCGAGCTTGTACTTCTGCAACGTCTGCTCGATGTCCCAGCACAGTTACCAACAAAGCTATTGGATTTCATGTAAATGGAACTAGCATGAGGATGTAGATCTACCTAAATTAAACTTCTGATTTAGCACTCTTAAGATCCATATCATTGATGCCCAACCTAATTCGACCCGCAGGCCATTATAATTTCCAACACTCATATCGCGGGCCAAATGAACGAAAACTTATAAAATGAAATGAAATTGTTCTGAAACTATTTTAGTAGATAATAATTTTCAAATAACCTATTAAGTATCAAATATATAGGTTTCTAACACTCTTTTATTCGCGACTCAAACCAAGAATGCCACCATATTTATTTTATAATGCCGTTTTTATGCTGTTGTTTATTAAACAGCCACACTTTATTTAAAAAATAAATATGTTGGCTTATTATCATGTTGAACAAAAAAAAAAAAAAAAGTAAAGATCTGCTAACTTTTCCTGGTAGATTTTACATTCCGAATCCCATTTCACAAACATACAAATGTTAAAGATCATGATACCAATCCATCGGAGAAAAAGTGAGGGCCCAAACGTAGGTAAAGATACATTTTTTCAACCTTTTTTTTTTGTTTTGTTTGGAAGGTAAATTTTTACTCTTAGTGACGACGTTTCAGCGGGCGGGCCGGATGGAACCACGTCGCGGGCCGGGTCTGGCCCGCGGGCCGTAGTTTGGGCATCACTGATCTATATCTACTAGATCTAAATCTAAAATATAAATTTGGAATAATGTACTTGTAATTTAGATGTATGTAAAAAAAAAAGCCTAGATAATCTATTAATAGACTGAATGCAATATTAAATTTAAAAATAGTAGATTAGTTTTAGTATTTTATAACATATAGATCTAGACATTTGAAAATAACAATCTACACTTCGCAACCTACAAGGGGGCTCAAGTTCGAATCGCAACTCGAGCAGAGTCGTGTTTGCTGAGACGCCAAAGGCAACACGAAAAAACTTCTCCCCAAATCTCCTTCCTCAGTCTACACAAAAGAGATTGGACCAAAAGCGCTCCGTGGACCAAAACCCCTCTGTCGACCAAATTCTCTTTATGGACCAAAATCGCTTTGTGGACCGAAATCGCTATGTAGACCAAAAGCGCTCTGTAGACCAAAAGCGTTCTCTAGACCAAAAGCGCACTGTAGACCAAAGCGCTCTGTAGACCAAAGGCGATTTGAGGATGCTGTAAGCATGAAAGATGCACCATATAAAAGCCATTAAAAAAACTCGAAGTTGATCTTGTATCTCTCAGTCCTAAACATCCGGTCTAACACCTAAGGACACTCAAGGCTGTGTCTTCTCCTTGTTAAATTACAGAGGTTCCTTTTAGAAAAAAAACAACCAATTATGTCCTACACCTAACAGTGAGCTAACTTAGTCGTCCAGGTTTATCTTATCTTATCTTATATAATACAGACGTTACTTCAAAAAAGAAGATGATTACGTCCTACGCGTCATGCATTTAGTCATGCATATTAACCAATGACTTAAATTCTGCCAAGTCACTGGTTTTCCTGGCTAGCTCAGGCAACCCATTCCATGCTCTAATAGCACTAGGAAAGAAGGAGTATTTGTACAAATTTGTCCTAGCATATGGGACGAGGAATGTGCCTTTATCTTTGTGTCTTTCAGAGTATTTTATTAAATTTTGTTTTTGTATTTGAAGATTATGGTTCAGTGTTTTATGTATGATTGCTACTTTACTTTTGAGCCTTCTGTCCTGAAGGCTTTCTAAATTTAGTGATTTTACTAAAGGTGTTACTCTAGTCAAATGTGAATATTCGTTTGTTATGAATCGCACTGCTCTATTTTGTGTCTGTTCTAGTTTCTGTTTCTAGGTTTATTAGAGACTTTAACTCTTCTTCTATTTAAATGTGTTTTTTTTCTGGCTGATTCAGGCAACCCGCTCCGTGCTTTGATGGCACGTTGGAAATATAAGCACTTGCATGAATTTGTCCTAGATTTTTGAATTAAGATGTATTTCACATACTGTGTTCACTCTGATAAGAAATATGCTCTGCATTATTCTTCGGACTCGAAGACCAGTTGTCTTATTAGTTGTCTTATTTATTTTACAAGTTTTGGATGTTTCTACGGAATTGCAAATTCCTACATCCTCAAACTTCCTGATAGTCGGCGGTGGGATGGCGGCGGGAAGAGTTCAAACCTTGGACTATGGAACCATGACTCCCTTTGTGGCACTTGTGTTTTGTGGCAAAAGACACAAAAAATGTTAAAATTGTTGACAGTCCAGCGCCTAATACAGGACTAGGCGGCCATTCGAAGACCTATGATGATATTGTACTGTATAGAGACATTTTTGTTTTACTTAGCCTTTACCCTTCTTATTGTTATAATTCTCACTTCAAAACGTTTTGATACTGTAACAAAATAATGATAATCAATAATAACATCAAAAAGTAATAGAAATCAGTTATTTGTTGTAAGTAAATATCTATTACTAGCATTGCCCACGGGCTATGCCCGAAGATATGTTCCCAGGTTGTATATTGCTTATTTTGGCCTGAACATCTCTTCCTTTTTACAAAGCTTTTGTCAACTCACCCTGTCTGTCTGTCTGTCTGGTAAAAAGTTTGTACACGTTATTTTTCCCACACCCATTCTCGGATCAAGTTCAAACTTTGCACAATTATTCATCGGCTTAGACTAGAAGTAGATCAATAAAAAAAATAATTAATTGTTTATATCAACCAGGATAATTAATTATTCGGTATGCACAACTATGGCTAAATATGTAGGGTTTTGTCCCTATAGAAATTAGTACACGTTTTTTTTCTCCGACACCCATTTTGGGATCAAGTTGAATGAAATTTTAAACTATTTCTTATCGTACCAAACAAAACAAGAATCAATTTTAAAAATTAACCGATTAGTAAAAAAAAAAATTGCTTAATGTGTAGAGATCAAATAAGGGAAATAACTTCTGCATTATTGAGAGATACTATAGAAAGTGTGGAGTTCTTCCCCTTAGACAAGGTTTTTTTTTTTTTAAGGAAATTTGTATATTATTCATTTTTCTTTTCTTTTTTAACTTTCAATAAACAGTTAGCATTTTATATTTCCCACTTACACACTTTCTCTCTCTCTTTCTCTCTCTCTCTCTCTCTCTCTCTCTCTCTCTCTCTGTCTCGTTCTAAATTTGATAGCGTCGCTAAATTGTTCTTTTACTGTATGCTTCATTCAAAATTATTAAATTAACTTTAAATAAACTTGCCCAATTGTAGTATATCTACACATGCAAAATGACCCATAAATCCAGATACACTATTTGCATATAGAGTTTATGAGCTTCCAAAGCCATTTGGTTTTCAGCATTCCCTTTGTAAAAACGCTCTTCACAAAAGTGATTATGCTAAAAAAAAATTAAGCTCATGAAAAAATCTGGACTTCGACCAGTGCCTGGAGGGTTGATACGCTCGTTAAAATCAGCCGCTCTACCAGTTTAGACGTAAACTACGTCGCGAAGTTCAAGGTTATAGTTAGGCTAGCCAGTGGTCAGGTCAAGTTGATCTCATCTATAGTTAGGACATCGCTTGAAATCTAAAATCTATGTGTCCCTGGTCAAGAGCAAAACGATTTAAATAATTGTCATCTTCAACTTCAAGTATCATAATTACACTAGCATCTACCTAAAGCAGGGGTTCTCAACCTGGGGGTCGATTGACGATTTGCCAGGGGTCGCCTAAGACCATCGAAAATATGGATTGTTATTGTCTATTCTTCTATTGCTGTGTGGGTGGGAGTCGCGGCAGAGTGGGGGATTGTAAAAAGGGATCGCCGAGCATAAAAGGTTGAGAACCGCTGACCTTAAGGGAAACTGTATTATTTAGAACTGTTTTGTTTAGGTATTTTGTGTATGTCCACTAAGCGACTTGCCTTGGTCAGCCTGTTAAGATATTAACATTTCGTATTTAAAAAGGTATTATTATCAATTTTTTTTTTAAAACGATGTCTTAGTCGTCCTTGACCCCCGTTTAGAGCTGTTGACGGATTTTTTTATCAGTGTTATCTACGATAAACAAGTTTTTTGTTTTGTTTTCTTTTGTTGTTTTTTTTACAAAGATTATATAAACTTACTCCGTCTGTTTGTCTGTCTGTCCGGGTGGCTTTTTTTAAAACCTATTTCTCACACTTCCCATTCTCGGATCAAGTTGAAATTTCGCACATCATTGTCGATGACCACACATAAATCAATAAAAAATATTAACCAATTTGTTAATCAATAACTAAAGTTAAATAATTGTGTTATATACAGAAAATGGAAATATATATATAGGAAATGATTTTAACAAACTCTACATTCAAACTACTTATATAACAATAGTCTATTTTAAGTTTGATATATATACATATACTGTATGTATATGTATATATATATATATATATATACAGTGCTTTTTTAGTGACGGTACGCACTGGTACGGCGTACCGGCACATTTACAATGTGTGGAAAAAAATAACTTTTCTTGTATTTTACTTTTATTATTAATTTATTAGTAGTTAAAAGTAAGGCAATCCATCACTGAGTACCGGCACCTATTTTTTTTTTAACAAAAAAAAAAAACAACAACAACCACATTATATATATATATAAATATATATATATATATGTAGAATAGCGATAGAATAGCTCAATATAGTCATTATTTTTAAAATATTTTGGATATTTTATTAAGTTATATTATTTATATGTGAAATTTTACGAATTTTGAAGTTTAATAGTTAAAGACTTAGGCATAATGTTATGTACCAGACGCTCCATCGGTAATGATGTCTACGGTTTCACCTAGTCCCACCGAAGATTACAGCTAGAAATGTAAAAAAATGTTAGATTTCTTTCTTTGTTAAACTAGTAGAAAAAAATAATTGATCTGGCCAGCTTACATAAACAGAATTGTTTGAATCCTGATGTATAAGGAAAAGGGATCCCCCAAACACCCCTCCCTGCCCCTCCAAATATTTCCCTTCGGCTAGTGATAGGAAAATAGAATTAAAATATTTTGAAATGAACTTAACGAAAAAAAAATCACATCTTAATATATTCCCTTTATCTTAATCTTCTGAAAATGTCATTATTCTTTAATTAAACTGTCATATTTAACAGAGTACTTTCCGCTACCCACTAAATGCACCTCGGGGCGTTTTCTGACAATAGGCCCCCCTATCAAGGACGTTATACTTTTGTCTTAATGTTATGAAACCAATTACTCAATGTGACCAGCCACAACGTAAACAGACGTTTCCTGGCCCTGGGTTTTTATTATTGCATTGATAAGACAAATTCATTCATTTAACTGTTACGCGTATAGACGATTTGGGCCAGCAAAGGGAGTTTCCCACAAAGCTCAGACTCACTGTGAGGTGTTAACTTTTTAAACTGAATGTGGGACAAACGTCCGGGCCTGAAACGCCCTGATGAAACGCCCACATGGTCATGACTAGAACACAAATGATACAAAAACAGGACATGCATTGAGATACAACGAGGTTGTAAATAGAATTAAAGTTGGTAGAGGCAATCAGATTCCATTCTGAATATTTCAGTCAATAGTGCCGGACTTAGGCCGCTGCAACCTACCCGGTCGCAGTGGGCCCCGCACTTTCATAGGCCCCGCGCTAATTTTTAAATATAAATTATTACATTAAACCATTATAACTTTATAACATATATATATTTGTTTGTTTGTTTAGTTTGTTCTAAATATAGCCAAAACTCCTCTATTTCAGGCTTTAAAGAAACAGCCTTCTTGTTCGCTATCTCTTCGGCGGGGCTGGTCCACGAGGTGTCAAGGTCGTGCGCCCAGGGGATCTTGGACCGGTGCACGTGCGACGAGACGGAGCACCTGGAGAACAGGGAGACGTGGCTGTGGGGCGGCTGCGGGGACAACATCAAGTTTGGGTTAAAGTTCACCCGCAAGTTCCTTCGGAGGTTCAGCAACAACGACAAGGACATCCGCGCCAAAGTGGACGATCATAACACAGAGGCGGGCATAAAGGTTGGTCAGTTTTTTTACAAAGCTTATACATATATTAACTCTGGCAGGACTTTTTTTTTACACGTATTTTCTCTCACTTCCCATTGTCGGATTGTTTGATGAGGGTACGGCATCATCCTTTGTCGATGACAATACATTAATCAATCCAAAAATAATTGGTTTGCGGGGTAATTAATTATTTTTGATAGAGAAAAATGGAAATAAATCTTACAGTATTGTGATATAGGGCAGTAAATGTGCAGTTCTTTCCCTTATAATTTTTTTTTTAATTTGTAAAAAGTATTTTTATATTTTGCTTTTCAATTGGTTACTTCAATGGAAACTTGTATAACTAAACAACGCTGGCTGAAAGTGTTCACACCCTTCATCTTATTAGCTTGCCTTTTGATTTGATCTTGAGATTTACTTACAATAGAAGTGCATGCTATTTTTAGTTCAAGGGCAGACTATTTCATAATAACTTTGACAACCATCGCAGCGATAAGCCACGCCTTAGATCTGCTTTTATGTAACATAAATCCCGCCAAATTTCGCGCCATTTTTTTAAATTATATTTTTCTAACAAAGATTAAAAGTAGGACAGTTGAAAGTACGTGGATAATTTCCATTTTTCCAAATAATTATTAACAGACTCGCAAACCATAACGCTTTTAACCAAACGCAGAGTCTCTCTATTTTAGTTATAAAACGTTAATATAAGACAGTATACATATATGCATAGGTCTGTGAGCATGACATTGTTAAAAAGTGTTGCAGTTTGTTGAATTTCTCGTTCATTATGTAAGAAATACAGTCACTAGTAACTAAAACACATTCATGACAATCCGACTTTTACTTAGCGTACTCTTGGTGGGGGCTGGGGAGGTTGGAGGCGGGGCGGGGGGTTGGGGTTTAAGAGAAGTGTACGTATTAATTAATATTCTAATGCGTTATATTAGGATAGGCCCTGACCTAGTTCGCACAAGTAAAACAGTGCAAAACGCCTAGAGTGTTAATCTATTCGATTTAAATCCACGGCCTAACACGTATGTAGATCAGTAAGACACATCTATCATAATTTAAATTGTTTCTCTAATAAGTCGAATGTTTCCGAGTCTGAAGCTGCAAGAAGAGTGCAGAATTGTATGTGGTTACGAAAGCCCACCTTTGACCTACATATTTTGACGTTAATACAGAAAAAAATATTTGTATTCATGTGTGTTAACATAGAAAGAGAGCATAGGTTAAATTATTTGTTGGATGTGTGTAAATTGTGTAAATAATACATAAATATATAGCCATAGACAACAGGGAATTTAAAAGGAATATCAACATTGGTGTCGAAGAGCTGTAACTTAACAGTAGCTTTAAATATCTTTGAGCTGGTGTTTCAGAAACCAAACCTGAACTACTGGCCAGAATTTCTCAGTCTATAGCAGAACTTGCGAGACTCAAAACTACCTGGACAGACAAACGCATAGCACTAGATACTAAAATCAGACCGATGCGCTCCCTGGTCACGGCCACATTCTTATTTGCATGCGAATCTTGGAGGTCTGCAGGCTCGAGAAGAGGATCTTAGCAATGGAACTAAGATGCTACAGAAAGATCTTAGGTGTCACTCACAAAGACCGCATGAAGATATAAGAAACAGGATTAATCCAGCTATTGGACCCCACGATGACCTAATAACCAATGTCAAAAAAAAAGTATACTCAAGCTCTAGGCCACATCAAAAGGTCATCAGGGCTTGCAAAGACCTTCCTTTAGGGAAAAGTACCAGGAAGAAGAAAGAGAAAGCGATGGGAAGACATCAAAGAATGGACAGGCCTGTCAGTGAATAAAATTCTATCAAAAGCTAAGGACACAGAGGATGGAGAAAGACAGTTGACAGATCTTGTGTGGTACCTCAACGGTCCAACAGACCAAGGGATAAGTTAAGGTGGACGTACTGGCAAAATGTTAAAACGTTCGCTTTTACTGTTCTTCAAATTTGTTGCCAAATCTTTGAGCCTCCCTTATAGATTATTGATTCATCTGGTTAAACTAGAAGTAAAGTAAAGAATAGCTTCCCTTTCAGACGTTGTGGTCTTATAGGGCAGATGATGTTAAGGTCATCTGTTTCTGTGGCCCAAGGTTAACGAGCAGGGTGTCATGTGGCCAGCAAAACGACCAACCGCCTTTACTTTTCCCAACTAAAGTCAGGTACCCATTAGAGTTGGGTGGACTCAGGGGCGATCTAAAAATTCCGTAATTCAAAATCCCAGTCTTCACCGAGATTCGAACCTAGGACCCCAGGTGTAAAATCCAAGCGCTTAACCACTCAGCCACCTCGAAGTAAAAAAAAAAAAGCCATTCTTGGTCTTTTTTTTTTTCATTTGATGTACTTGTCAATATGAATTTGTATGAACTAAATAATTTTGCTTAAGTTAAAATCTCTCAAGTAAAGATTTTTTTTTTTACAAATGTTTGAACGAATTCTATTAGATCTAGAAAGAACTTTGTATTTCCATTCTTCCAATCATCTCGTCATGGGAACTCTACAACAAACCATTTCATTCCTGGTGAATGTCTAGTTTTGAATTCAAATCACTTGGACAAACAGAATGTGTGTGGACATTTCTAGGATTCCGTTCTTTGTGTCTCTCTTCAACTGCTTGGTCAAATAGTGTCAATGGTTTTACAGTAGGGATGTTTTCTATCACCATTAGTGAAGAGCTACCCAAGTGTAATATATACTCTAGTTTACTGTACACTTAGTGGATGGTGTACACTAGCGTATATTAAGCACACTGACACACATACATGATTTTTCGTTGCAAGTTTTATTTTTTGACACATTTCATGTACTGGGGGGCGATTTTCAAAAACTTTGGACATATTAATAAATAGAAAAAGCGAGAAAGCAAATCGAGCTTGCTGCGTTCATAACATTATAGAGATAAATACACTCGTCTTTAGATTCGCATATAAGTATTTTTGAGTCTGAATTTACTTTTAAATTCTATCTCTCTCTTTCACTCTCTCTCTCTGTTTGTATCCATCTATCTATCTATCTATCTATCTATATCTATATCTATATCTATATCTATATCTTAGTATATCTATATCTATATCTATATCTATATCTATATCTTAGTATATCTATATCTATATCTTAGTATATCTATATCTATATCTTAGTATATCTATATCTTAGTATATCTATATCTTAGTATATCTATATCTATATTTTAGTATATCTATATCTTAGTATATCTATATCTTAGTATATATCTTGATATATCTATAACTATATCAATATCTATCTATCTATCTATCTATCTATCTATCTATCTATCTATCTATCTATCTATCTATCTATACAGTGGGTTTTTTTTTGTAAAATAAAATAGGTGCCGGTACTCAGAGATGGATTGCCTTACTTTTAACAACTAATAAATTAATAATAAAAGTAAAATACAAGAAAAGTAATATTTTCCCCCACATTGAAAAAGGTGCGGGTACGCCGTACCGGTGCGTACCGTCACAAAAGCACTGTATGCATATATATATACATCAACCTTAAAATAGACTCTTGTTATATTAGTTGTTTAAATGTCTAGTTTGTTAAAATCATTTCGAAAAATGGCTGCTGCTCTGTAAAAGTTCCTTAGACTATCGACAGAAACACGAGTTAATTGTAATCGATTTTCTAAAGCAGACTATGGTGTGAAAATGCTATGATAATTTTATAGAGTAGAGATAAAATTGTCCATCTTCAAATACCAAGATACAGCCTTTACACACCGGCAAAGTTTGGTATTCTCTACTGGACTTTATGGAAGGTATTTGAATCTCACGAAAAAAAATAGCGTTAAATTACTACTCTCTTGACAAGTAGTTGAAACCCTTGGACGAATAGTATACATAGATCCACTTTTTTTATAAGTTAGACTAAGCTAGATATGATTGTTGATACAGCTAAGCTCTCCGCAAGTTTCATAAAAGGTTCCACCAGGCCCGCGCCTGGCTTGGACGGAGAGGGACAAACATGGCTTGATTCCGGGGCCCCAACCTAAGGAGTCACTTCACCCTTTTTAATGTATCTTGCTTACTTAGATGAAGGTATTTGTCATGGGGGGGGGAGGCCTTAGATAATTGGAAGCCTTAGGCGAATTGAATTTGGTGGCCTTAAATGATAAAGAAAATTAAAGTTAAACAGCGAAAGAAAAATAATGTAATTTATTTAAAAGTCAAGCTAGTGTACCCCAACAATAACAATGGACTTAAGTTTTGCTATTTTGTTCTCTTAAAAAACAATGTTTTGAAGCCTGCGCGATGCCCCCACCAATGGAGGCCCTAGGTGGCTACCTGGTTTGCTTGTACCTAGTGCCGTCTCTGTTGGGGGGGGGGGGATGGGAGGCAGTTGTCCGAATCTTAACATTTATGTCGGAATTCCTTCTCCCCTCCTAATTGAAGTGCAAGACTTATCTAAGAGCTGCTATTAAATAATCCTGTTTCCTAAGACAATTTCAGAATAATTCATTTTTCATAAGATATTCTTATACTATGTCTGACTCGGAAACACAAATACTAACCAAGAAAAAACAACATATACAACTGTAGAAAAAACTTCTGCTAAAAGCGGAAATTCCCCCAAAACAGGCCAACCCATAAAAAAAGGGTTAAAGCGCTGTTCCTTAACTCCCATTTTTTTTTTTCAGTACCACATGACCCACATGATCCACTGAGATCCTCTAAGCTTGTTGACGTGCAGACAATGGGCGCACCATGGATCAGCTACCGTATTAATCCCCGTTTTCAAAGGGAGAGAATGCTGGTTAAACGGGGCTTAAATGAGCAGACAAAAGCAGACGACAGCATTCAGCCGCGCATTGAATAGGACAAGTTTGTTTTCCAAACTTGTTGAGGTGTTTTCACAATTAAATGGGTTTGGGAATCTATTCAATTCACATATATATCTTACGGTTGTTGCCCTTTAAGCGCTTCAAAATAAATTTCAGAACTGTAATCCAGTTAGGTTAAACTTTAATGTAATCAAAACAGAAGTTAATACAATCTAAGATATCCAAATATTGTCCAATGGCCTGCTATCAGACATACTGATTATAAACGGTAAAATACTGGGCTTCAGAATTGAAGTACAGTTAAGGCCTTTACTTTCTTGTAGCCTACTTATGATTCTAACATTATTTGTCCACCAAGCTGCCAAGTACAGTTGAAGTACTATAGAAATACTAAAAGCACATAAAACTCATAAGCCATTAACAAAAAAAAAATCATTAAAAATATTTTTTTTAAAACAAAGACAGTATTTCTTTCTACAGCTTATAGAGCGATAGTTTCTCTCTTAATAACTAATGAATGTTAGATTAAAAGACAATGGAACATGTTTTACCCTCCTTTACCCCCGGAGAGAGAATCCTGGTTAAGCGAATGTATAGATCTACTACACTTTATCATTTTCCAATGGTAGGGCTTTAGGCCTTAAGATCTAGACTTAGAAGACGATGCGCAAAATTTCCCTGAACATTCATTTAACTCTTGAATGAAAACAAAATGCCGTACCTTCGGAAATTCCCGAAAGCAATACCTCTTTCAAAAAGGCGAAAGTCCTTTCAAAAACCGATGCTTGATCTAGATCTAGGCGTATTTCTCTAGCCAAGTTTATTTTTTTATTTTTTTTTTTAGTTTGAAAAATTATAACGGTAAAACTAGATTTTTCCTCTGTTGCTAAGAGCAGGTACAAATTTAACTCTTTCTCTCCGTAATTATTTACCACATTCTGGTGGAATCAAAGTGGTATCGTCAGTTAGGAGAGAAAGAGTTAAGTACATGACTGATCCAAAATAATGGATACGATTTCACTTCGTATAAGCCTTTTTCTTTTTAAAAAAGTATTTTTTATGATTTTTTTCCCCTCAAACTTGTCTCTCTTTTTTTTCCCTCGTCTGTCTGTCTGGTAAAAAGTTTTTACACGGAATTTCTCCGATGCATAATTTCAGATCAACATTGTTTTTGGATATTAAATTTAAAATTCTGGTATTTGATCATTTAGACATTGTAGACGTTTCTCAAGTTTAGTATATTTATTTATGTTTTTCTATTTTACTATTCTTATTGTCGCCTTACAGCAAATGCACTATTGGCTGCATTAGATTAAACCTATGCAGTTTACTGAGACATCTATTTTAATAAATGATTTAATTCGTTAAAATTGTAATGCACAAGAGAAAAAGAATTTCATTTCCTGATCAAATAGCCAAAAGGCTAAAACTGCAAAGATAATAAATCTTTATTTAAATGCCCCAAAACAGAAGCGGGGGCGTCTCGTCTTCTGCTTCACTTCCCATGTCATGCTGCTATTCAAAACTCCGGAGATGCCGACGTCGCAGCAGTGAATAGACATTAAGACGATGTTGTGATAACTTCCGGCACCGACAGCAACTGCCATCTCTGACCACCTCAGCAAACATGAAACGATTCGCTAAATAACCTCCCGAAAGGATATCGGTTTGGCAGTTGCTGAAAGATCCACATTGTCCGGGAGAAGATTAGCGCTGGCCCCTTGTCATCTGTTGAGCTATTTGTGATTCCGACGTCCGGGGCTGGGATTAGTTTATTACCGGCGTGCTTCTTCATTGCTCGGAAAGTGGGAGGGGATGTGGGGGTTTGTTCGTTTTCCTTGTGGCATTGTTGGTCCAGGGTATCGAATTATTCGTGTCCATTGTCAAATCTGGGAATTCTGGATTGTGGGTGGAGACATATGACACGGGCCGTTTGGAATGTCATTAGCTACATTGTGCGCTTAACACTACCAATGTGTGACCTAGCTGTGTTAATCTGTTTATCTCCTTTGGGCGACACTACTACTCGTTCACAATAACTGAAACCGCGGACGGAGATACACTTCTTTATTGGGGGGGGGGGGGCAGATAACAGGTTCTTTAGATCCCTGCCATTTGGACGTTGTTGTCAGATGGTGTTTGGCTTTGTTGTATTAGCACCTCTTGAGTTTAAGACCAGCTTCCGACCAAAACTTTTTTCTGTCCATCTACGTTCTATCCTTGAAGAAAGTGTAAGACTATAGCAGGGCCTGTATTAACCATTGAGATAAGGCTTTAGATCAGGGGTTCTCAACCTGTGGGTCGCGACCCCCTTTGGGGGTCGACTGACGATTTGCCAGGGGTCGCCTAAGAAGATCGAAGAAATGGATTTTTTTGGGTCTATTCTTCTATTGCTGTTGGGGGGGGGGGGGTCGCGGCAGAATGGGGGATTGTAAAAAAAGGGGTCACCGAGCCTAAAAGGTCGAGAACCGCTGCTTAAGATACATTTGTTTCTAATGACTGTGATGATGTTAGGCGATCTTCACTCGATTTTTGGGGGGACTTGAATTAGTGGTGTAGCAACTTCACTGTGCATGGCTTCATTGTTCATGTTAACTAATGAGGCCCGCATAGTCGTTTTTTCACTTTCAAGAAGACGTCATGACACAGTATCTTGTTAGAAGACGTTGTTATATCCATTGTAAGGTAACCCTTTTTATAAAGTTTATATCAGCTCACTCTGTCTGTCTTGTAAAAATTGTTTTACGTTATCTCTCCCACACCCATTCTCGGATCAAGCTGAAACTTCGCACGATTATTCATTGACATGCACAAAACATGAATCAATTTTTAAAAAGTAACCGATTAGACAATTAATTACTGGGAATTCATTATTTTGTTTAATAGCAGCTAATACTTCAGTATTTACATATATATGGCTAAATTTGTTGGGGTTAGGACCCCTTAAATAATTGTTTGTCCTATTTCTCCCTCGCGTTTTCTCTGATCAAGTTGATACCTTAAACAATCATTTTTTGTACCTTACAAAATATGAATCATTAGACAAAATTACTCAATTAGTCAATTATGTATTAGTAATTAATTCTTTTGTTTGATATCGAATTAGGGGAAATAACTTTTATATTATTGTTAGATATAGTTTTAAGGACGGAGTTCTTCCCCTTTAGATAAGCTTTTTTAAAAATAATTTTTTTATCGGCCCCCGAAAGGGGAAAAGACGCTATTAGTTTTGTGTGGCCTGTGTGTCCGTCTGTCCCGTTTAGATCTCAGAAACTAGAAGAGAAAATGAAAATCGAACATCATGATATTTTAGATCATTCAAAGTTTGATGTAACGGCTACTTTTCTCTTTTCCAAATGTGAGCAATCAAATTTTTAAAATTATATATGCAAGCAGATTTTTGAAAAAAGTACACCACTTTTAGTAAGAATGTCTTTTTGTTAATGAACTGATGCCTCAATTTTGGAAAAGTGCGTACACGCGCTGGAGCTTTCAGTTGTTGTTTTTTTTTTTTGGGGGGGGGGGGTATATCATCAAATTCTTGACCCCGGGCCTGTCGAAAAAAACCTAGATCTATACGACGCTCTAGCAGTTTCTTTATTTTTAGATTGAACTCTTTACAAGGAATAAAAAAAATGTTAATACACTTACGTGTGTGTGTGCTGGGAAACGGCGATGTGAAAAAAAATTATCTAAAATATTTATAAAGTCTTCTGAGAAGCTTACAAATGAGAAAAAAAGCTGCAATGCATTTTACACGTTATAAAAAAAAAAGTCAAAGCTACAAACTATCATTAGTATAATAGTATTAATAAGAAGCTAGATTGAATTTCATATCTATGATCGTAGCTTCTTTGTTCATGTACACATCTTTTTTGTTCCCAACAGACTGTCAAAGATCTGGTCAACACAACATGCAAGTGTCACGGGGTCTCTGGATCTTGCACAGTCAAGACTTGTTGGCTGAGACTGTCTCCATTCAAGACAGTTGGCAATGTCCTAAAAGCCAAATACGAGAGGTCAGCTAAGGTTATTCACGTGACCAACCAAGCCACCGGAGTGGCCTTGTTAAAGAAACAGCTACAGAGCTTTCCTGAAGAAGCAGCCGTTCTGCCTGTTCCGTCCAAGCAGTCTCACCTAGGAGATAACATCGCCAACGACACTGCGCCGCTCAGGAAGTCCGACTTGACCTACATCGAAGACTCCCCCAGCTTCTGCAGGGAGACCCGATACTCCCCGGGGACTGTCGGGCGATCCTGCATCAAGGGGGAGAACTGTGATAGCATTTGCTGCGGGCGAGGTCACAACGTCCAGAAGAAGAAGTTCAAACGTGCTTGCAGATGCGAGGTCATCTGGTGCTGCGTGGTCAAGTGCAAAGAATGTCCAGACGAACAAGAGCTGTACCTTTGTAAATAACTCCTGATTCTAAGCAATATCCTCGTCCAACTTAAACTCATAACCTCGTCTTAAAACATCGAAACATGATTTCAGTTCTCAAGTGCAACACTGGATGTAAAGAATGGTGATCAAAAAATTCTAAACGCAATAGAAAAATTATCTCAAAATGTTTCAAATCTTTAAAATAATGATCATTGCTTGAAGTTTGAATCTACAAAAGGCTAAAGTCTTGTCAGAACAAGTCATAACAGGATAATTGTTTAACAATTCTATTCGATTTCCATAACGCAAATTATGTTCATTTTTTTGTGGCCTGGTAATTGAGATTTTTCAAGTCATTGCATTAGAACTGTCAGAAAAAAAATATGTGGCAACACTTATAGCAGGAACAAAATGACAAGATATTATTCTACCGCGACGTTGGATGTCTGCATGAGAAAATAACATTGTCCTGCAAGAATATTAAGATTATAAACGCTTTGTACAAATACTCCTTCTTCCCTAGTGCTATTAGAGCATGTAATGTGCTGCCTGAGTCAGCCAGGAAAACCAATAACTTGGCAGACTTTAAGTGATTAACATTCATGATTAGATTGAACTAGGGATACGCATAGGACGTAATCATCACGATTCTTTATGAAGTAACGTCTGTATCTTTTATGGAGGCACTGTGGCTGAGCGGTAAAGTGCTTGGCTTCCAAAAAGGGATCCTGGGTTCGAATCCTGGAGAATAACGTTATTTTTAACTTCGGAATCTTTGGGCGCCTCTGAGTCCAGCCAGCTCCAATGGGAACCTGACATTAATAAGGGCGTAAAGTTAACCATAGGCCAGCCACAAAAACAGACTAGCTTTACATAATCTGCCCCATAGATCACAAGGTGAAAGGGGAACTTTACTTTAACGTCTGTATTTTATAAGATAAGATAAGATTCAGAGATACAAGACAATGTAATTGTTGTCGAATTCAATACAGCGGAATTTGTATGGGGTGTGTGGCTGAGAGGCTGAAACGGCTGGCTTAGATATTTAACAAGGTGGCTTGAGTTCAAATCCCGACTCGAGCAGAGTAGTGTTTGCTGATCGACTTAAGGGAGCACGGAAACCTTCTCCCAGATACACCTGCCCCCAACTTGTCTACAAAGTGGGATACGCCTATGATAATCATTGTGTATGGGGGTAAAATACTGGTGCTCTTTTTTTTTTCATCTGTAAATAGACAATTAAAAAAAAATGGATGCAGTAATTATTTAAAGCTTCAAGCATGGTACAAAATATCTTTTAGTGATATAAATGGTCATAGTTCGCTGTCGTTGAATTCTGTCAGAGTGACAATAGATGCGCTTCACATGAGTTGAGCAGAAACATTCGTTGTTTTATTACATTGAAGTTTTTTTCTCCTCCAGTGTATGTACACCTTTTCTAGACAGTACCTCAGACCAGAGGCGTAGTGTGTAAAATGTGCACCAGTGGCGAGGTAATTTATTGGAGCTTTCCTCCTCCATTTACCATGAACATATATAGGCGCCTCTATGAGGGTAGCACAGGGGGGCATCGTGCCCCCTTGCCCCCCCCCCTTCACTACGCCTCTGCCTCAGAACTTCATTTAAATTTCAACGTTCAGCTGATGGCTTCCTAGCTGTTTGTTACCAGCTTCGCAATGCCGTTTTGATAGTTCCAATTTCTACCCCAATATCTCGACTTTTCATTCATTTCCTAGTAAAAAAATTAATTAATTAAAAAACTTTTGGATATTTCAAATCCTTTATTCTGCAGTAACTCTACCAATTATAAAACTATTAAATAACTGGTGTGCTTGAAAGCACGAGAATAAGTTCGAATGGTATACAGGAGATGGCTAAAAATTCGAATTATAGTCGGAGATTGTATGTAGGACTATTTTCTAAGGCGTAGGCTGGTAGGAAAATAAGTGATACTGGTAATTGAATTCACGAGCAAAAAGTATGTGTTTCGGAAGGGTAGCGTTATTAACTCTTTCTCTCCTAATTAACGATACCATCGTTGATTTGACCCAATTTAATTAAATTAATTTGTGGTGTTAGGAAGTAGAACTTGTCTTATATAAAAAGAGCATGCATTCTCTTAAAATTCTATACCAAAAGTAACGTTTTCTGATTACAAACAAAAATGTTATTGAAGTTTAATCATAACAGGGTAGAATGTTCAAAGGTGAAAAATGAACAACTCTGTCAGAAAGTCAAAAAATAATTACGCAGATAAAAAGTTAAGCAGACCTTGGCAATTTGATGTAACAAATAAAAAAATTCAATTTTTTAATAGGCGGTGGGGTGGGGGCATGGAGAAAAAAAGGGGGGGGGGAGAGAAACGTGTTATAGGAGTTCACAGAACAGAAGTGAGTGTGTCTGGGAGGGCGTTTTAACTCGGGCCGTTCTAATTAAACGTAACATATACTAGAATACCTTGTCCGAAATTGAGGTTGTTTGAAATGCTGGAAGTTTTTCTATTTAAATGTACACAAAAATAAGGTTGGGGTACGGCCGAAATACTATGTGAGTATAACGATTTGCTGGATGTACTAATAAGAAAAGGGCCAAGGCGAAATAAGATCCCATAGCGTCTTTCAAATACTTCGAATAAGAACTGAAATTTCCGAAGAGTAGTCAAACAAGATTTAGTGCTAAGGCTGAGAGTTGGAGGAGGGAGGGGGTAGGAAAGAAGTCGCTCTCCAAATTATTGGGTTGGTCCAATTCAACGTTATAGATACTAAAATGCACTGGTCAAAGGGATGTATGTGGCAGCGTTGACCTTAATATCATTACTAGCCTGACATTTTCCGCGGCCTGCGGGCCTTAGTTTGTGTTTACTAATCTAGTGGATTGGATTTAGATGTATGTTAAACTTAGCTAATGATCCTTTCAAGTTTTTCTCTTTCGCTACGAAAATAAAATTAGTTTTGCGAAAATGGGTTTACTCGAAGCCGATACATTCATCTCTATTAAAAACGAAAGGAGCGATAGATGAATAGGATATAAAGTACAATTAAAACGGGATTAACCCGAATGAAAGGGATTATAAATTAAGTCAGGACGTCTGAATTCGCAGATATAAGGAACGAATTTATGTAAAAATGCTTTTGAAACACAAACTTGAAGGCTAATTTTATGACGTAATGAAATCAATAGACTATCTTTTGTTTTTTCATGTGTCAAAGTCAAAAACTATCTGCGCAAAGTGTAGTTCTTAAAATTAGATCTAGACCCTTTCGATCTTTTCTCATGTAAATATGGTCTAGATCGATGAAGTTATGAATGCTTTCATAGAGATGGTCAACTTTTTTTTTGTTTGAGGGTCTTAAGTTTGTTTTAGGGCTACAATACATACACTACGGTCTAAGTTAGCACCCAAGGAACATTTCTGCCAAGTTTTATCAAGATTGGTCAAACGGTTTTGATTTCTATTCGTAACATACATACATACATAGGCCTTACTTAAACGGGTGTGGTCAATTGCGAAATAAGCAATATATTGCGTGGGAACCAATCAATCGGTGTAGCCGGTTGGCAATGCTAGTATATATAATATGTTCCTATGTCTGGTCCTTTAAAGAAGTGCACTAAATAACTATTGTTTAATATTTATTTTAATGTATGAATATATGACAAATTTAGATGCAAGCTTAAGTGCCTTATCTCATGATCTTCACACTGTAATGTGTAATTTAATCAAAGTGTGACTGACCTCTTTTTATGTAAGTAAATTTTCTTGTTATAGTAAAAATGAAACAAGTTTTTTTAAGATCTAAATGAAATATTTTCGGCCTAATTTTCGTGGTGCAACTGTTGTTACACCAGAACTATCAAGTCACATTTTTAAGCATTTGTTTCACGTGATAATGTTTATAATATCGACCCTGGGATATTTAGTGAGGAGTCCCTTAGATTTGAGATCTGTCCATTAAATTATTTATTGTATGTATAGTAAGTTGATGCTATACCTGTACATACAATGCATTGACTGGCATGGCGTTATATTAAATTAAGAATGTAAATAATAGATATGCTTGATATTATCATTTGTCTTGTAGTTTATAATGAAACTTAAAAAAAAAAAAGATGTGTTAGGCTTCGTGCCATGTTTTGAATTTCTACTAGCTTTTGCATTTTGACATATTTAGAAAATATATACAATGTCTCTAGTTATAATACTGAAGTAGCTCTTTTGTATGTCATGTTTTGTTTATTTATTAAACTCCTGTAAGCATTTCTGTAACATGTGACAATAAAAGATTACCTTCATTTCTGACCATAACATTCGAACTTTACAAATTACCATAACATGTGATCCACATTTACGACCGTCTCATTTGAGCGTAATTTCCATTTCTCTTTCTGACATCTGACATTAGCATCTTCACAACTGACCATATCATCTTATCCTCGCTTTGAATGTATCATCTTATCCTGACATCTTATGACACGTGTCATAACATCTGACTATATTGTCATATCCCTTATTCTGACAATAGCTTCTTATCTTCATGTATGACCATATCACCCCATCTCTAAGTATGTCAATATCACACAACCTTGACGTATCACCCCATCTCTTAAGTATCACATATCACCAAATCTTCAAGACATCTTATCATTTCACATGGCATAACATCTGACTATATCATCATATCCCCAAATCTGACCATATCATCTTATTATGACCATATCATCCAATCATCAACAATGACCATATCACTCTACTCTCAAATCTGGCCATATGCCCTGTACAAATCTGTACATTTATTTATCATATATTTTACTCTTTTTTTTTTCAAAATTTCTTACTTAATAATAATGTTACTTGAAAAGAAAAAAAAAAACAGAGTTCCCTCCGCATTGCTGTCTGTTAGTCTACATACATTGTATATTGATGACTGCTTACCTCATTGCTATACCCTATATTTATGCAAAGTCTTTTTGTGTCTTATTTATTATTTATTTATTTATGTTTTTTTTTTTTCTTTTTTAGTATATAGCACGTTGAAACAGGAAGCCTTTGATTTTACACAATTATATTTCATGTATGTGCAGATCTTTGATATAATGTCATATAACTTATAGAATTTGCTTTTCTCTTTTACGTTTTGATGACGGAGTAATTTCCCCTGTAAGCAATTTACAATTCTGAAAGGAGGAGATTTTTATTCATAAATATGTGACCTTTCTAAATTATGATTTTATCTGTTTATATACTTTCAGTTTTCATACCCTCATGTACTAATAGCAGATAGTATATATCATTTAATACATTTGAGATTTAAAAATGTCAAGGTACCTTTATTATCGTCTAAAAGTTGGCTGTAGATGTACATTAGAATAATGATGACATATATTTTATAATAAAAATTAAATGAAATTTCCAAAAATTTACATCGTAAATGATTAATAACCGTCAAAAAACAAAATAATGCATTGAACAAGAAAGAGTTACTCAGAATGTTGATCGGTCTATGTGTACACATAAAAATAGAAGATTTCATAACAAAAAAAAATTCAATTTCTATAATTTCTATATTGTAACAGTTTTCTGTAATAGACATTTTAAATTCAGTTTTCGGAGGTGATAGAATTTACAATAAGATTTTTGCTCCGTATTTTGTTTTCAATTGGCCCTCGATTCATACATGATACAGCCCTTTGATAAGTTAAAAAAAAAAGAAAAAAAAGTACGTTCTGGTATTTATACGTGGTATGTAAAATGTTTATCAGTAATGTTGTAAAACCAGACTTTCAATTTTCGATATATTTACTTAAGAAAGAAACAACACTTTAGGATTACTCTTTAGACACATACTCCTCTCTTCACATTCTCTTCATCATCTAGCTTTAGTCTCCTTTAGGATTACTCTTAAGACACATACTCCTCTCTTCACATTCTCTTCATCATCTAGCTCTAGTCTCCTTTAGGATTACTCTTTAGACACATGCCCCCATATTCACGATCACGTCACGGCATTATATTTGCACGTGAAGTTTTTGTTTTATTTTGGCTAGTTAAAATATGTTTTTCATTTTCAAAGTTCTACAACTTCTACAACGAAGTCATGTCTATTAGTCACTTTTCTTTTGTTAAGCCTTGTGTAGAAACTTTAGTTCTGTATATTTATGTGTGTGTGCTTGCGTGTGTTGAGTACTTAGTGTATCTAGAAATCATGTACATAAAAATAAATTCTGAAATACTAGACTTTGTTGTTTCTATGTTTTTAAGCGTAGTGTAATAGGATCAATATATAAACGTCAAGTAGTCTTCAATATATTTGTTTTTAATTAACATAAAAGGAGGAGTGGGGAAGTAATAAACTTAATGCTTGGTAATTTTTCTTCTTCTGACACCAACAGTTAAGTCTTTGAAACAGAAAAGGAACTGTATCATGATGATTAATCCTATCTTATCTTATATTAATACAGACGTTACTTCAAAAAAGAAGATGATTACGTCCTACATTTAGTCACGCATATTAACCAATGACTTAAATTCTGCCAAGTCACTGGTTTTTCTGGCTAGCTCAGGCAACCCATTCCATGTTCTAATAGCACTAGGGAAGAAGGAGTATTTGTACAAATTTGCCCTAGCATATGGGACGAGGAATGTGCCTTTAATCTAATGAGTGTATATTTTCAACACAAAAAGGGATAGGCGCAGGTCTTTTTTTTCAGCAGAATAATAACTGGATTAAATTTGCATACACAATTTTTTTTATACCACTAACGACCTTAAATATACAATCTCTCGGATACAGGCAAACGAATGTATTACCTTGGTGTTATTTTACTTTACAGAAACTGAAAGCAACTGGTGCTTGTCCTAATTGCACGACCAACGGCAGATGAGAAGAACTAAAACCTGCTCAGTTCATGTTTCTAAGATTCAAAGCCAAATCAGCGTGATCAATGCAAATGTCTCTTTACTCTTTTGAATGTGATGCTAGAAAAACAGTTCTCCGTGGCTGAGAGATGACTGACTTGAGACGGTAGCCTTTATGACTGTGGCTGAGAGATGACTGACTTGAGACGGTAGCCTTTATGACTGTGGCTGAGAGATGACTGACTTGAGACGGTAGCCTTTATGACTGTGGCTGAGAGATGACTGACTTGAGACGGTAGCCTTTATGACTGTGGCTGAGAGATGACTGACTTGAGACGGTAGCCTTTATGACTGTGGCTGAGAGATGACTGACTTGAGACGGTAGCCTTTATGACTGTGGCTGAGAGATGACTGACTTGAGACGGTAGCCTTTATGACTGTGGCTGAGAGATGACTGACTTGAGACGGTAGCCTTTATGACTGTGGCTGAGAGATGACTGACTTGAGACGGTAGCCTTTATGACTGTGGCTGAGAGATGACTGACTTGAGACGGTAGCCTTTATGATTGTGGCTGAGAGATGACTGACTTGAGACGGTAGCCTTTATGACTGTGGCTGAGACACGAATGATTTAAGACAGCAGCCTTTTTGAAGGTGGCTATGACTTAAGAAAGCCTTAATGACTGTCACTGTAACACCACAAACATGACAGCCAGGTGACTTCTGACGTCCATTTAAATGTACATGTTTTTAAATCGCTACTACATTCTTAGTTAAGGAGAATTATGGGAACAGAACCAGGTAAAAAGAAGCAGAGAGAGAGAGAGAGAGAGAAAGCGATGGTAAGTCAACATCAAAGAATGGACAGGCCTGTCATTGAGAAATTCTATCCAAGGCAAAAGACAGAACGGAATGGAGAAAGACGTTCAACAGATCATATGCTGTGCCCCAATGGTTCATTAAACTATGGAAAAGGTGAAGGTGATTTATAGAAGATGACTTTGTTAAAAACACACAAGACAAACAAGACACATTTCATTGTCTCAGAAGAAGTAAAGTTAACATTTTTCCGAAATTGTTAATAGTTCTTGAACATTTGGTTGTCCACTGTTGTCTTGTCGCAGACACACGAACGTCTTCATCCATCACACTTGTGCTAAGACACAGTCGGACACACACAGACATCCTTGAACTTGGGATTTGTTTGTAAGTTAATACTGTGATGATCACACTTGCCAGGGATTATATTATCAAACTTGACAATTCAATGAAATGAAGAAAGAAACATCTCTCTGTATTTTCTTCAAACTTCTTTAATAACTTCTTCAACTTTCACATCAAATTAACTTCTTAATTCAATAACAACTTGACACTTCATAAATAAAACTTAAAGATATATAAAACTTCACTTAGTATAACTTCAACTTCAACTACTAAAGCTTTACTTAATGGACCCGCTAATATCACAAAACTTATTACTAATCAAGAACTGAGCGAGGACCATCGCTCTACAAGAACTACTACTATGCGAGGACCCCGTCTAACTGACTTTTCCTTAATTTATACCTTTCTTAATCGTACATTCCAGAATCATGGAAACTTCTCCTCTAATTATTTTAGTAACTTTGACCTTCTAGAAGCTGACGTGTGCTATTTTTTTCCTTAACCCCTTTCTTTGATTGGATACCTAAAATTAACTTGTTTACGCTGGACACTTGCACTGGTTTGAACTCGAGCTTCTAGAAACTGGTCGAAATAGGTCACAGACTCGATTCGTGACAAATACTTACACACTATGGAAGCCCAAAATTTCTGAGACACATAATTACAATTTTTAGTTCAGGGGGAAGGTGTGAGGGTAGGTGTGCTAATCAGATGGTGACAGATCAGCCTGAATTTCATTTATTATAAATGTATATTATAAATGTATATTTAATTTATTTTTCAAATGTAGTTTTTATAAAGTACATATATTAAATTGCAATAAAGCGCAAGATAAACATAAAAAATGTTATAGTCCTCCCCAAAAAAATATGGGGAACATTATTTAGTAATCCTTCATCATTTCAGGTCATTAAGATCGTCCTTTTGTTGCAACTACATGCACTTTAAAACGAAATTAATGTCAGTACACATCCGCAAGAAATTAACAAAAAGAAAAAAAAAGTTTCCCATCTGCGCACCCAAAAGCAAGGTCCTTAGATTACGGATTATTGAAAAATCAAAGACGCTGGTTAGCCAACAAATTTTCTCAAGCTCTTTCATACACTACACGTAATTGTCTGTTTTCTGTATGTGTTGTATACAGGCTGTAGGGTCCAAAGGAAGTCTATTGTTATAACTTTTTATTCTTAGTCATAAGTATTGGAACCTCTAAATTACTAATTTGTATGGAAGAGGGTGTCAAGTGGTCAGCACAACGACCAACACTCTTTACTTCCTCAATTTATGTTGGATGGTCATTCTAAAATCCATCTGTTCAGCGGCCAAGTGTTAACCTCTCTACAATCACGCACCATAAAACATTAAAATGTTTATTTTAAAAAAATTACAAATAAATAAAGCTAGAGCCGATTTGTCAAAGAGATCTTTATTAGATATAGAATATTAGGTAAAAAAAACTTATGATAAACACAAGTAGTGCAAACAAATCATGTCCAAACATTTGGACATTAGGATACAATAATAAGGATGACGCTTTCTAACTAAATTTTAATGCAAAACATAAATGCTTTTGTTTTGTTTTATAACTTGAAAAAAGTAAACAAAAAATTAGTTAAATTATATCGTTAAAAGTGTTAGATATAATTGTTTAAGCAAATGAAATACTGTAATGTTACACAGACGCTTTTAGTTTAGTTTTCCCTTTAGTTAAGAAATTATGAAAAAGAAGGTCCAGATTACGCTATAGCTTAGGGCCCTCAAGAAATATTTAGCGATTGGCGTATAATATCTGGACTTTAAAAGGGCCCCATATCTCTTATAGCTTAGGGCCTTTTTCAATGTCTAAACATGGCACTCTTAAATTAACGTGGACAACATCAGGTCACGTGATCAAATGCCTCGGCCTCAAGATCGACAACACAGTGGACAGGTTGTGATGGGAGATGATCTGTTACAAATTAAAGAAATTTGAAGGAAAGTTTATAGCTTGTTAACGGTTACTCTTCACTTCACCTTGATCTACACTTTATTTTGTTGAACCTTTGGAGCACCACCTATAATCTTTCAACCGCCTTTTTCCATTTCTGTCTTTTGCCTTGAATGGAGTCTATGTTAATGTAAGGCCTGTCCATTCGTCATTGGTCTCTTCCCATCACATTTTCTGTCTGCCTCTTCTTTTTTTGCCTGGTACTGTTTCCTGAACGAAGGTACTTAGCGAGCCCTGAGGATCTTGTAATGCCATAAACTATGTAAATTTTATCAATGACCTTGATTTTCGAAAAGAATTTCTACTGCAATAGTCACCGTAAACATGTCTCATACTTAAATATATAAAAATACAATTTATAACAAAAACAAAAACACAAATGAAACAGTGATATAGCAATAAGTTTAAATAAACTCCACGGCTTATACAGCAAGAATAACAGTCATAATAAGTTATTTTGTTATTAGAAACTATCATTTATAGCAGCACAAACTCTCACTGCCATAAGTATGTAATAATACGTAGAAGACTTGTTAAATAAATCTCAAATATCTAAAGGAAAGGCTTATATAGCTATTCTTAAGACATAACTAAAAAAAAAGTCCTCGAACTGAAGACCCTTCAATAGCTACAGTGTTTCTCAACAATTTTCTGGTGGTGCCACACAAGACAAAAGCATTAACATTCGTGACCCTCGTACTACCGCAAGTCAAATCAAGTAACACACAGATGACGATACGGGTTGATACTGAGGTTCGAACATTTCGATATGCATAAAGCTCAGGGGCGTCTATATTGAACGTGATTGTTGTGTAATCATGTTAAACATGACGTTAGTATTTTTTTGTGAAAGTCGTCAAAAGAAAGTTAACAGCTATGGCTTGAGAAAGTCCGAAATCATTGCGGAGTCGGAGATATATTGCGTTAAAAAGGTTAAGTAAAGTTCCCCTTTCAGACCTTGCGATCTATGGGGAAGATGATGTTAAGGTCATCTGTTTCTTTGGCTAACGGTTAACGAGCAGGCTGCCTTTCACCAACTTAAGTCAGGTACCTATTAGAGCTGGGTGGACCAGTGGTGTACTAAAATCCCAAAATTTAAAATCCCAGTCTTCATCGAGATTCGAACCCAGGACCCTAGGTTTGGAAGCAAGTCGCTTAACCACTCAGCCACCTCGCCCCATATTTTGGTGTGCTTTTATATTAAAAAAAAAAGACAATCAAGTTTTTAGTCCATCTTGTTACAGATGCAACTAGGGAAAAGGCAGAGATTTAAAAGAAGACATGACACCTTGTGTCCTAAGTCCTAGCTATTATATTGACAACAATTTGAATAATGTCATGTATATTTGATGTGTAAACAACAATGTAAATACAAGATTTTTTTCTGTCTCTTGGGAAAAAAAACACACTTTTTGCGCCCCTCCCTTGTGTCGTTTTGTTTTCCCATTTTTAAAGTCCCTTCAGAAGGAAAGACTATTACGTCTGTCACAGTCCTCCTGCAGGACGATAGGGGAGGGAAGCGCGAGAGATTTGTACTTGGGACCATCGGGTCGAAAGACCAAATCAATTATTCCAAATCCTTGTAAGCAAGACTAATTAATAATTTAATTAATGAAAAGCGAAAAGAAATCAAAGAAGGTCTGTATTGATCCAGGTTTAAAGAGGGAAGCAGTGTAAGGGAGGTAATAACGGAAATAGAATAAACAAAACTATTTCTGTATTTATTAAGGTGTTTACTTCCCCTGTCGACAAGAACCCTGCATCTTGGCATGTTGATTAAATTTACTCTAAAATGCCGTTAGAAAGTATCTCTCATTTTCACAGTTTACAGAATAATGGATAGTTTCTAGTTGATGTATGATCATTTAGTTCGTAAAAACTTATGGCAGTTTCCTGAATGTTTCTTACTATAAGAATGAATAGTTCTTCTAACAATCGATTTCAAATCAATAGGAGTCTTAACTTACAATTGTAAAAAACTAATTGAAAAGTTAAAACATTCTTCCCTATCAGTATGTTCCAGCAATTTTAGGATAACTAGATTACAATACCATAGTGTTATCTTTGCCGTAACACTTTTGTAACGGCTCTCTTTTTATGCATTAATGTGGGATACATTGGGTTTTATTTAGATATAAGACTGAGGTAGGATTATAAACAAGGTTAAACAAAAAATTTGTGCTGTTTTAAAACAACTCTTTGAGATAAATTACGCTATTTCAAGTTGTCTTTGTTACTGTTTCTAGACCATACACTCCATTTTGATACCCTATTTACAAAAACAGTCAATGTAGTTGCTGCCTTAATGTAAGACTCTATCTTTATGGAGATTATAACAAGAAAAGAATTACACACAAATAATTAGTCTCTTAGATATATCACTCATTTGTTCCATGCGTCTTTCAGTTATACAGACTTATTTAAATCGAATCTCTACTTGCAGTTTTACATGCAGTTTTACATGCAGTTTTCTGTGTTCACCGGCCAGTTGCTTAAAACTGTCACTGTCAAAATGTGGTCCACAGCTCTAAACTGTACCTATTCTGTCTCCCTCAAAACAATGACTTGTCTAAAAGCGGTTATTTCCCACTTCCGTTGCTTTTCATGTCCTGAAGTTTTAGAAGGGCGTCCTCTGCACCCAGACTTGGCGGATCTTTAGACCAGTTGCGGTTCTGGTGAGACCTCTGACGACGGCAGTTGAAGATGTCGTATTTAATGGACAAGTAATCGTTGCTGAAGAGGAAGTTAGTCAAAGCAGAGGCGGCGATCAAGACTACAAAGCCGCAGGCCATGCAGAAAGTTCTGTAGAAAAAAAAATAATCTGTTACAGATTTGGTCTGAAGCGCAACTTATATGCATGATCATATCTACCTGACCATGCAACAAAACGAAAAATATTAATTGGCAAAATTGTTATCTATTTTAGTGGCCGACATTGTACCTAGGCAGGTGGAGGGAAGGGGAGAATTGAAAAACCTCCCCGTGCCCAGCAAATGAGTGTGTTTTTTAACATTAAATATTAAATATTAGGCGAAATGCAGGAGCCCTGAAAGAGGTCAAGTTCCCAGGGCCCCCAAATGATAACAAATTCCTAGTTACGCTACTGTAGAGACTCTAGACATGACATCATTTGTAATTCAATTTGTTATGGTACACAGCTAAGCATTATTGGTAAGATCCTTGATAGAGTAGCTAGTTTGCAAGTCTGCAACATACAGCTTCTAGAGTCTATAAGAATCACTATGTGGATTAACTGGACAGCGTTAAGCATGAATGTCTACGGACCAATCCTTCACAACGCTTATCAAGAGTCCACACTTTTATCACTTTCGTCAAATAAAGTTTCTTATCTACAAAAAAAGAAATAACACAAGACAAAAGAAAGGTAGATGCTGGTAATACCTTATAAATATTATGCCCCCTCCCACTATCAAGAACGAAAAAACCTTGATGAAATGCCAGTCTATTGGTCAGCCTTAGAAGAAAACTACAAAAGGTTGCCATATTCTAAGAAATAACACGAAAACGGAGATTAGATGGAGGATAAACGTCCAGCCAAAGATCTTCGCTTGATCATCACGTGACGACATTCCGCTAATAACGTAACCACGTGATCTGTACATCTGTGGATTGTTGACATTGGTTTCTACCTACAAGATGGCGGAGTCACAATTAGATCTAGAATTCTAGATAAAAAATTCTCGAAGGTTACTAAGGTGCTAAAAGCATTGGCGGTAGAAGAGTTACTAGCTTGCGCCTTGCGGACGACATAGAGGGTCTGGCAGGGATAGAAGAAGACTTAGCAGACTTGGCGATGCCTATTGACTGATTTCGGCAGCATATGGTATGCAAATTAATGCCTAAATACCACAAACTAATGCCTAAATACCACAAAATAAGACTAAGACTGCTTTATTGATAGTTATGGAAATTTGTTATGATTACAAGAACTCTTTTCTCATGTAAAGACAACACAACAAAAACATACACACAAATAGAACAGACACATACACACAAATAGAACAGACACATACACATAAATAGAACAGACACAACTTAAATAGTTCATTCAGTGACTACACACATGCATCTTGGTCCTTTTCATGTTTCCTGATCAACGAGTGGCGTCGATATTTTTGTTAAATGTTTACTATGTTTCGGATGTTCCTTCAGGGCTGAAGATAATTTACTTCTTAGCCCAAACCTTCCTCAGGACGACGGGGGATGGGAACACGGGACCATCGATAATTCCGAACGACAGTCTAAGGCGCAAACCGCACGACCAGGCAGGCATATAGTCTGACCAATAGCTATCAAGACTTTAAAAAAACACAAAAAAACATCAGTATTCATTCATCGTATTGTAAAATTGGGCTGATACCCAAAAGAAGAGTTGAAATTGGCTAGATGTTAAACAATATTTAAGTTATCATAAGCAACAAGCAAAGTTTGATAACTTGAAATTGGCGGAACGTCACGTTATATGCCATAGAAATCCTTACAAACGTTTTAAAGTGAAGTAATTTATTTATCGTGCGATACGATAAGACATTTTCTTAAACAGACCAATACAAGTGTCTTACTACTGACCTGAAAGGAAACAGCTGTGTTCCGGTTTCTTCCTCATACAGGGGATATTTAATCACAGCCGGGATATTCAAAGTAGGGTCACCGCTTAAGATGCGTATAATTAGCGCAACAACAAAACCGGAAACCATGCCATACGTGTTCGTCAATCTAATCCACAGGACTCCAATCATTTGTGGGAAAAGAATTACATACAGCAAATCACTGGAGTGAATACAGTAACATGTAATTAATGAAATCAATGAGAAGCAACTACATTTAAAATATGTTGTGGGTTGTTATTACACTGTATAATAGGTAAGGCTTGATTATTTCAATAAGAAACAAGATAAACCTAAAAAAATACTTTAACAAAAACTTATACGAAGAGTACTTGTATGAATTGGTTTGAGTCAGTCATGTAGTTAAAGTTTGTAATAGTGCTATTCTAGACCAACAACGTGCGTATGAAAAAAAAAATATTTTTAACATTTTGTTTTTTGTTTACCACAATTTCATGCTTTTAACTTTCTCAATTCACTATGAACCTATCACTTGTCTGGACCAGTTGGAGAAATGGGGGGGGGGGGGGCGGGAAATAAAGAAAGGGATATCTGGGTGGATTTTACCGTAATTGGTTTTTAAAAGCATTTACAAAAAGAATAACAACAAAAGAAAGGGAAACGACATAATTTGAACTCGTGGCTCACGCCTCCTCAGGCCGACATGCTAACCACTCTGCTAGTGAGGTATTTATGACTAGAAACGATTGTATAGTTATATATTGTTTATTACAACTTAGCGCTGGGACCTATAAAAGGGAACTAATTCAGCTTATACCACCACTTCAGTTAAGTAAAATTTGTTTCCCTTGTTCGAGATACCAAACAATTAATTACAAATAGTTAATTTGATAACTAATTGGTTAATATTTTTTTATCGATTCATGTGTTGTCCGGTAAAAGAAATGATTGTGCAAAATTTCATCTTGATCCGAGATTGGGTGTGGGAGAAATAACGCGTAAAAACATTTAACCAGATTGACAAGAGAGACAGAGTGAGTTGATTCAGGATTCGTAAAAAAAACAAAACAAAAAAAAAAACTTTAAATAGTGAATGAATAATAGAAAATTATTCCTATTACTACGATAAATACTAAAAGTAGTTCTACCTGCAGAGAACGAACAGCCCGTATATAGATGTGGCATAAATGGCTATTACTGTGCCGGCAGTGCCGGATATAACAATAAAGATCCTTAAAATCCACATCAATTCTCTGTCACTGGCCTAAAAAAATAAACGAAAAATATATTTATAGAATCGCACAAAGTGGGGAAAAAAATCATCAAACCTAAAGCTACGATGGAGGTGCGGTGACCAAGTGGTAACGCCTTTGGCGTCCGAACCGGGATCCTGTGCTCGAATCCTGGTGAAGACTGGGATTTTTTTATTTTGGATATCTCTGAGTCTACCCATCTTTAATGGGTACCTGACATTAGTTGAGGAAAAGTAAAGACGGTTGTTCGTTGTGCTGGCCCCATGATACCCTGGTTAAACGTGGGCCATAGTAACAGGTCACCTTTACATCATCTACCCCATAGATCGCGATTTACATCAACTGTTTCTAGGAAAAGCCGTTTTTGAGATCAGCTGTCCATATTCCTGGATCAAAGTTCCAATAAGGAGAGACTTGAATAAAGGTATAGTAAATAATATTTTCATAGTTTTTAGATTCATATAACCCATACAATAATTTTATCTTCTATTGGGTCTAAAATGTTTTGTAAAATGTTTTTACATGTTTCGGATGTTCCTTCAGAGTTGAAGATAATTTACTTCCTAGCCCAAACCTCCCGCAGGACGACGGGGGATGGGAGCGGATAGGGTTTGAACCCTGGACCATCGATAAATCTGAACGACAGTCCAGCGCGCAAACCGCACGACCAGGCAGCCAGGCAGTCTATGTTTCTAGAATACAGACTTTAGCCATTCTTTAGAAGTGTATGCACTATGATACAAGCTGTTTGAAACTCACGTTATTCCTGAAGATATCCTTATAAATATTTTTCGTAATCACTGTAGCTGTGGACAGAAAACAGGAATCAGCAGACGACATCGACGCGGCAGAAATGGCGCCAAGGCCAATAATAGAAACAGGAAGTGGGACCAAGTAGCTGAGCGTCATGGGAAGAATGTGACTTCTGCGTTCTTCTGGGATAGGTAGTGGTCCTGTGTAGTCAGTGCTGTTCCAATCTAAGAAAAATGATTTGATAAAGAACATAAGATGGTAATACAAAAAAAAAACTAAGTAATCATACATATTTAGTTTGGCAGCTTAATAAGTCTAGTAAATGTATTCATTTTCTCTCTCTCTCTCTCTCTCTATTGTGTGTGTGTGTGTCTCTCTCTCTGTTTCTATCTCCCAATCTCTCTGTTTTTTTTTCTCTCTCTCTCTTTCTCCGTATCACTGTCTCTCTTTCTCTCTATTTCTCCCCTTTTCTCTTTCTTTCTCTCTCTCTTTCTTTCTCTCTGTCGTTTCTCTCTCTCTCCGTCTTTATGCCTCTTTTTCTCTCTCTTTCTCCGTCTCTTTGTCTGTCTCTTTCTAATCTCTCTCTTTCTCTCTCTTCCTGTCTCTCTCTCTCTCTTTCTCTCTATCATGTTACTATATGAAAATATTTTCAGAAGACATTCTGTACATAAAGAGTCTGAAGACCTCTGATCAAACTTACCAGCGGCGGATCCAGCGACTCCTATTATAAATGCTGGAATGGACAGCAGAAAACTGAAAAGCGAAGCCATACAAGTGGAGATAACTGCAACTCTTGCACTTTTACAGGCCAATATCCTCTGGTAGAAGGGCTACAAGACAATACAGATATCGCAACTTGATCCGAGAATGGGGAGAAAACATGTTTAAACTGTTTACCAGACAGACAGATAGACAGACAGAGTGATTTGATATAAGCTTTGTAAAAGAGGAAAGAGATACTGAAAAGGGAGAGCCAGAGCGTAAGAGAGAGAGAGAGAAAGAGAAAGCATTGGTAACTAAAACACAAATTTTACCTGGACAGTTGTTCCACCCAGAATAAGAAGACAGTATGTGTCCAGGTACAACCATTCAGTACCTGACTTGACCTCCCCAACCCATGTACTGGTGATGTTGTCCAGGTTTACGTGCTGGTCAGTCATGGCAAACGGGCAAGCTACTACCTGGAGCAGTGTACAAACAAAGATTGTATAAGCATGACAAACAACAAATGATGTTAAGTTGATTTTTAAAGTGAATTAAATAATATGCTTAAAGATCAACAAGCATCACATGCATTGCGTCTCTTTAATAATGTTAATTTATCCTGTCTTTCGTTTAACTTTTATTCTCTCTCACTGTCTCCTAATCTCTGTCACCCTGTCTCTCTCTCTCTCTTTCTTCTGCTTTTTTTACCCTGTCACTGCCTGCATCTCCTTCTCTCTCTTTCTCTCTATCTCTGTTAATTCCTGTCTCCCACTCTGTCTCTCTGACAATTCCTGTCTCCCACTCTGTCTCTCTGACAATTCCTGTCTCCCACTCTGTCTCTCTGACAATTCCTGTCTCCCACTCTATCTCTCTGACAATTCCTGTCTCCCACTCTGTCTCTCTGTCTCAACGTTACTCTCTGTTTCCGTCACTCTTATTTTTTCTCTTGCACTCAATCTGTCTTCCTCCGTTACTCTATCTCCTACTCTCTCTCTCTCTCTTCTGTTGTTCATCTTTCTTTCCATTCTCTTCCTCTCTCTATCTCTATCTCTCTCTCTCTCTATCTCACTCTTTACAAATTGTATAGATTTACCAATCCTATAGCCACTAGAATCAGTTGAATAACATCAGTATATGCCACTGCGTACAGCCCGCCTAAGAACGTATAGATCACAGCGACAAGGGCGGAGACGATGATTGATAAGGTAGGGTCTAAATCAACAATGATAGACACAGTAGCACCTGTTCACGTTCAAATATAAAAGAGGAAGCTTTAAATTATATTTATAAAATATCCTTTTAAGTTAACACTAAAAAAAGAAAACATATGCGGAGTAACCAACAACAAAATGTCGTGTGCAGTTTCTAAAATCGAGCTGATTCCCCAAAATTAGTTGTACAAGACATGTTGATGGTGCTAGATCTAGGGCCTAGCTATGTAACAAATATATCTTTTTTACTCTCTAAACTTATCCGAAAGAAATTGTCCATATGATCTCAAAACCTATGTATCAACATCAAAGAACTTGATTATAAAGTCTATTTATTTCAGTATTAGATAAAATCTAGTCAGAGGTTGACATTTGGGCTAAAGAGTGGTTTTGGTCTGAGCAATCCACAGTCCACTATAAAAATTCCTTGCGCAGACTAATTGATTTGCAGAGTATCACAAATCCTACGTATGGTCGAATCATCACCTCATTCAATTCAGATGAAATCTAATTCATTATAATTAGGCAAGATGAAACTTATGTGTTACTAAGTGTTATTTTGGAAGGCAGTTATAAACCTTGAAATTCTTAGCTAGCGTTTGGCTTAAGCAAACAATCGTTTGACGTACCCAACGAAGCTAGCACTGTGGCAGACCAGAAGACATCCCCAAACAAATGTGGGAAGATGAGCAGGGAGCCCATCTTACGGCCATATTTAAACTGAAAGGGGTCAAACATCGTGATGTATTTCTCTCTCCTCAGTTTGGGAGCAAAGAAGATTCCACCTGAAAACAAATTAAAATTGAAAATCATTTTAATTTTATTCTTTTCCAGAGCATATTTTATAATCAATGTTTTAATTAAAACAGTGCATCATCAAAGAAAAATAAATGGACTTAAAAATTATTTTTAGAACCGTCCGAAAATTATCGAAAATTTGGACCGTATATACTTCAACAAAAAAACTATTTAACATGTTACAATATCATTAGCTGTAATGTACCTACAACTATGAAGCTTATATGTACATACATTTCTGTGTACATGTGGTCAGGGGCGGACTGGGAGCCAAAACCGGCCCGGGCATTTCTATACGATTGGGCCCACAGATTGTGTGCCACATGATGAGTGTCCAATCCTACTTGACCTCAAAATTATTGTGTACATTTTAATAATGTATCCAAAGTAGTTAGTATATGAATAGTTTATTAGATGATTTTAAAACTATCTAATAAGTGCTATTACTAAATGAATAAAGTATAACACTTGGAATGGGGAATCTCTTATTGTTCCTGCTACCATATACATTAGCATTCACATTCAAGACAGATGAAGACCCCCCATTAACGAACATATTGTAATTGTATATGATTCACTTTCACTCCTCGCCATTGGCTCAGACATTTGAACATTAATTTACAAATACAACTCTTCATTCTCCATTATTTTAACTGTCCATCTCACAAGGTCATGGGGGCGCGGTGGCTGAGTTGTTAAGCGCTTCTGAACCTGGGGTCTTGGGTTCGAATCTCGGTGAAGACTAGGATTTTTAATTTCGGGATTTTTAGGGCTCCCCTGAGTCCACCCAACTTTAACGGGTACCTGACTTTAGTTGAGAAAGTAAAGTATGTTGGTCATTGTGATGGCCACATGACACCCTGCTCGTTAACCATTGGCAAAGAAACAAATGATCTTAACAACTGATCTATAGATCGCAAGATCCGAAAGCGAACTGTACTCTCATATACTGCTTTCTTAGTAACTTGGAAACCTAGTTTGATTGCATTTTAAAGCTGGCTACACACATACACAACAGAACATATCCACTTGTTTTTAATATCCTTACGTTCAGTAAAACAAATGCTGTCAAGTAAAACAAATGCTGTCAAGATAATCTGATGTTCTAGCAAAGCCTCTTTGTATTTCGACATAAGTCAATAACTTTGTCGTCTTGGCATTAGTGTTTCTTATGGTGTTAAGCCTGTTCGTTCGTAAATGCTGTCATCATAAAGTTGGTGAATGACACCAATCTAAATTAGACTAAATAGATGGCCAGACGTAGATCTAGATTTCAATGTATTAAACAATTTGAGCAAAATTCACATCTATAAATTATTAAGATATAGCTTATCTTTTTACTGCTTAAGGGGTGCAGATTTATTTATTATGTAAACAGTAAATCACATTACGAAGTGCATCTGATGCGAAAAGCATAGTACACAATTACCCAGTAGTAAAGTAAGTAAAGGGTTAGACCTATAGTGGTCTATAGGGCAGATGATGTAAAGGTCATCTGTTTATGTGGCCTACGGTTTACGAGGGTGAAATGTGGTCAGCACAAAGACCAACCGCTTTTCCCCAACTAATGTCAGGTACCCATTGGAACTGAAATAAAAAAAAAACGTTTTTAGGTGATCAGTTAACGTTACTCTACTTATTCCAGAAGAGTCTTATCGAAGACTACGTGTCGTTCTGTTTGCTTTTATGTGAAATATAACGCCAAATGATTAAAAAAAATTATTACTTTAAACGATCAAAACAAGACTATGGCTTGAATATTCCTGGTGCATTAGTAAATTCGATGGGGGCCACCTCTGAGTTTGTGTGATAACATAAACTCTCTTTGTAATATTGTTTTGCACAGCATTCCAGCAATAGTTATTATTACTTATTTTCTGCTCCTTCTTATTTAGATTCTTTTGTATTTTGATTACAATCAACACATTTCAACACTGTTCAAGATAATACTTGTGATTTGTGAAGGACTTCGTAGAGGGCCAACTCCATCAAACAAAAAAAGAATTCGTATGTGACTGGACATGTCTTCTTTAGGACTTGGAATGTTGTTGGTGATCCCTTTATAGATTCACACTAACGTCGATCTCTATTCGAAATAAATGCCTTAATTTTCTTGTTTGTCGTTTAGTGCAGTCTACTAGAAGCACTATAGACGAATAAAGGATATTTACAACCATGCTTTAGATTAGTATTAGACTTGAAAAGCGTAAAAAATATTTTTATTTACTCACGACGCTCAAAGTGTTGCCTTTTAAGAGCAAAATATAAATCTCGAAACAATTTACTGGCATTCATGCGGCCCTTTCGGTGGCCCTACCGGCCCACTTGGGTACCGGCCCACCGGGCATTTGCCCGAATGCCCATATAGCCAGTCCGCCCATGCATGTGGTGGTATGTAGAATTGTATATGCAGTTATTTGATGGATTCCCGACCTTGTGGTTTGCATTCAGAACCGTCTTCAAGAATACCGCGAGTGTGTTCTGCCTTCAGCCTGCAGGCGAGTTTGGGCTAGCACCAAATAATTGGAAGAAACTCGGAAACGTATTGAAAACAAACGTAGAGGTGACTATATTTATCTTCTTATCTTATCTTATCTTATCTTATATATTACAGACGTTACTTCATAAAAGAATATTATTAAGTCCTACGCATTTCATGTGTCTATCTAGTCATGCATGTTAATCACTGACTTAAACTCTGCTGTCATTGGGTTTCCTGGCTGATTCATGCAACCCATTCCATTCTAAAATGGCCCTTGGGAAGAAGGAGCACTTTTACGAATTTGTTCTAGCGTACTGAATAAGAAATGTGCCTCTATTTGTGTGTCTTTCTGAGTATTTCATAAGTTTGTTTTTTCTCTTTGTAAATTATGGTTTAGTGTTTTATGTATTATAGCTACTTTACTTTTTATTCTTTTGTCCTGAAGTGTCTCTAAGTTTACTGATTTTATTAATTTTATTGAATAAGTATCACGGAAAAAACTGTTAACCTGACTTGACAGATTTAGAAATATTTCCTACTGACGCGTGGTTGCATTTTTAAAAATTAAATTAAATACAGTTGTACTGTTTGATTAAGAGAAACACTTTGAGAAGCTAAATCAGCGTCTATTTGTACACTATAATAATAAGGCTTGTCTTCAAGTTTAAGGACGAGTACAGTAAACTTATGTCACACAGCTACATAGTCCTACTTGTGACCTACATATTTTGCCACAGCCAATGCAGACATAACCAATATCTGCCAATGGTCGATTTACTTGTTGTTTTTTTCCCGTCGTCTACGTCAGTCCTCAACAGTAGATTTACTTTTAGTCTCAAATGTGTATCCCACGATCTGTCTCGTTCCGAAGCTGCATCCAGCAAGGTGCTCTCTTCTGTTTCAGTCAAAGCAAGCTGGCGCCTGATCTGGTCTTTCAAGCATTTGATGGGGTGGGCTGGGCGCTACACTAAAGTATACAATTTATTTAGCAACAACTGTTGTATTCTATTTATTTAGCACTAAAGATGGTACTGTTGTATTCTATTTTCCTTTACAGAATGAAAAGTGTTTGGATTGGTGTTGTTGACGGTCTTTGACTTGTAACACCAAATTGCTGGTAGACAACTAATTCGCTGAGGGCGTATTGTATATTAACTTGTAAAGCGTAAAATACCTTGAATCCCAACTAAATATAACGTTTAATGCAATAGAGACAAGTTTTACTTGAGATGAAATGAAATAACTGTAGTAGACTTAGGTCATAATATGAAATGGTATTTTGAACAAAATGTAGCTCACTACAAAAATATGTCTTTTCACTCTGGCATTCTGGAGTCGTCTGGCCGGAGGATTCCAGCTGCCCGTCGCCTCAGCGTGGCGCCTCGGTGGAAACGTCTAGTAGTGGAACTAGATAGGCTAAGTACGAGTAGCGAACCAGGCCTTTGCGGGACTCCCTGGGTGAGCTTTTTTTTTTATCTCACTCGGGGTAGGGATGGACAAGTAGCCCGCACACCAGCCCAAAAAGTCCGCGACGCCGTTCCACATAGGAGGTCGTCATCAGAACCAGGAGCCTGGAGTGGCGACCCCCGCACGGAATAGCGGCGGTTACAGTATAGGAACATGAGACAAGCTCCCCACAGTAAGCGCTGTTCTTATAGCGAGTGGGTTTGGAGAACAGGGACGGTGCGCTGTGTCCGCGGCACGGCCCGGTCTGGCCCATTCAACCTATATGGCTGTCTACCGCTGGGAGGCTTCAGACAGGACTCGGGATGGGGAATCCCTTGTCCAGGCCTGGTTGTTGGATAAAAGCCTTTCTAACGACCAACGGGATAATGGCGCCCACGTAGGCGCCGATTTCCTACTGAACTTCCCTGTACCCAATACAGCTTACGACAACGCCGCTTACCTTGCACCATTCGGACTGCATAGCCATGAACCAATCGCTATCTTCTCACCGTAACACACACACCCATAACAATGTTACAGCGACATTACAGAAAATGACGTTTGGGTGAATGTCTTGCTATACAAGTACTATATGTAGCAGTGTTGACTTCTGTTTCTATGCTTTGAGACTTTTTACTTACTTAAGAAGAATCCTATACAGTATCCGATGGGCGCCTGTGTCTGTAGAAGCCCATGCCATGCAGCAAACTCAGCAGTGCCGTTTATGAAACCACCACATACCATGGTAGCTGATGGGAAACAATGAAAAATAAAAAAATAAAAAGAAAAGAAAGCTTATCTTAGGAAAAGAACTCGGCATTTACAGCTATATCTCTCATTAATGTAGAAGCTATTTCCCTTATACAATATTAAATAAAAAAAATAATTACAAATAATTAATTGACTAATTGGTTTATTTTTTAAACTAATTAATAATTATTGCTTTTATATAGCATGCTCAGAGCATGTGGACCTGTGGGGGGAGGGGATATCTAGGATAAAGTTTTTCAGTGCTGCTTTCAGGCGCTCAGTCGAACCTCGAGCCCCCTTCATAGGTAGCCAAGCCAAGTTCAAGCGCACTTAGCCTCTCGACCACGCTTTTTATTTGATCCAAGAAAGGGTATGGGAGAAATTACGTGTATAAACTTTTTACCAGACAGACAGACAGCAGACAGACAGAGTTGATATAAGAGTTGTTAAAACTGATTAAAGTTAAACGTACAGTTACGTTTTTAAAAAGATAATGACATAATGCTAAACAAATTAAAGGTTAAAAAAAAACAAACAAAAAAAACAACAACAACATAGAATCTAATGCTTAGACAGATATTTTAATATATGTGTTTAATTCTTACATCAAAATATGCAGTTCGCAATTGGGTCTGCATAGTCATACGAAACACTGCACTCATCCTTAGACTTCGGAATCATAGACATTGTTTTAAAGTTATATTAAAAGCTAAGTAATTTGTACATTTAAAGTTTCAGGCAAAGAGTAGTAGTTCATATGATTCCGAAGACCCAACCGTGACCTACATAGTTTGTCACACCTTATGCAGTTAAAACCATTGTGTCTTAATTAAGGACTGTTCAGACCACTGACCTGTGAGTGTGAAAAAGGCCACACCAAACCCTAAACTTCTGTTGGCTATCATCACTTCCTCACTATTCTGACTTTTGTGAGTCTTCTTGGCAGTGACCACTCCGATGACCAGGACCAACAGGTACATGAGTATCACGGCTACCAGGCAGGGCACATTGACCGTCATTGTCGTATTGTACTTGTCTTAGTTTATCAACAGTACTTGACTGGTTTCCGCCCTCCCAGGGCTAAGGGAAATTCTCTTCTTTGTAACGGCTTTCAGTGTCTACATTGACATCTGGATATAGCAACGGGAAAGGTCTATAGAATGATACACATATTTAGTTAGGTAAAAATGGTGATAGCTACAAAGCTCATATCAACTCATTCTGCCTGTCTGTCTGTCTGTCTGTCTGTCTGTCCGTCTGTCTGTCTGTGATAGCAAGAAAGCTTATATCAACTCATTCTGCCTGTCTGTCTGCCTGTCTGTTTGCCTGTCTGTCTGTCTGTCTGTCTGTCTGCCTGCCTGTCTGTCGGTCTGTCTTTCTGTCTGTCTGCCTGTCTGTCTGTCTGTCTGGTACAATTTTCGTTCACGTTATTTCTTCCACAACCAATTTCGGATTAAGTTAAAATTCTGTTCAATCGTTTCTTACACCCGACAAAACAAGTATCAATAGAAAATTCAACATTTAGTTAATTAATTATTGTTAATTAATTAGTTTGTTTGGTATCGAACAAAGGAAAGAAATTGTACTTGACAGATGTGGCGGTATAAGTTGAATTAAACATTGTTATACTTTTTTTGTAGAGAATTGGGTCATCCCTTAAAGGCTTGAAACTTATACTAAGATAGCCATGAAACCTTCTATTTTCATAAGCACTTCGCTAGTATAGTGGTTAGGGGAGGCTTAAACCCTCGGGTTAAAATTCAAGTCATACAAATTTGTGTTTTATAAAATATGTTTAAAAAGCTATCACAGTAATCTTCACCCAGATATCCCATTCTTTCTCCCCCCCCCCCGCCCCCATCGTCCAAACTGGTCTAGACAAGTGATAGGATCATAGCTAATTGAGAAAGTTGAAAAGAATGAAATTGCGCCAAACAAAAACAATTGGTAAAATATTTCTAATCGCATTTTTAAAAAAGACAATATCTGCTTTAATGCAGCTTATTGAGCGATTGTTTTTTTTTCTCTTTAAAATTAATGAATGTTTGATTTAAAAACATGTTTTATACCACCCTCTCCCCCTTCTCCCCAGAGAAAGAATCCTTGTCAAGCGAATGCATTGATCTAATATATCTTTTAATATTCCAATGATAAGCATTTAGATCTAGACTTAGAAGACTATGCTCAAAATTTTCCTGAACATTAATTTATAAAACTCTTGAATCATCAACTTTAATATTCTGACATTCACGAATGCGAAAGTCCTCTCAAGAACGTGATAGTCCTTATAAAAACCGATGTAGGATCTAGACCTAGACTTAGTTCCTAGCCAAATTTACATTTTTAATTTTTTTCTTTGAAAAATTATAACGGTCAATCTAGAGTTTTCCCCATGTGGCCAATGAGCTAGTAATCCATTTCTCAGCGATATACATCCATCAACTGTTAAATTTATAAGAAAAATCACTCCATGAAGGAGTGACTTGAATAGAGGTATTATAAAAAAAAATCAATAAACTTATCTACTTACTTATTCAATCAGGTTTCTTCTTGAAATTGAACGAATTCATCCATCAACCCTTTAGCGAATACCATAATGGCCTAATAACAAGATTTAACAACTCTAACACGATGTGTCGCTGTGTTGAGTGCGCCCACAGTTACACATACACATTTGTGGCGCTTAAATTGGTCCAGATTACTTCTTGGTCTTAAGTACAACAAGTTATCAGATAACAGTAGACTTCACTTTAAACATGTCATTGCAACCCCGTGACTCGCAGGTAGTGCTGATAACCACTTAAAAGGTCTGCATTTATTCATACTGTTATGTCTTCTCGTTGCGTCATAAGGTCAGCGGTGGAGAATGGCGTGGCGTGACGAAGGCACCATGGGGAGGCCCGCCCTTGTGTCCCGCGCTGGAAATGTACATTTGACAAAATATTAACATGAATCTGTGTTACTTTTTTTTTAGTGTCTCTATTTTTAATTTGGCACACATTAAAAGTCGATAGACATTGGTACATGATTCATTTAGGATGGAAATGATATGTTGAATATGTTGTTAGCTGTTGATAATATTTTAATAGGTGAAGAAAATCGGTGCCTTATTTAAAACTTGAAAACGACCATAAACGTTTTGATATATGGGGCCATTTACAGGTCCAGATATTACATGCCAGTTCTAAATATTTATTGGGAGCCCTAATATACCTTGTTTCGCATTTAAGTATATCTGATCCTGGAGAGAATTTGTTGATAGCTGTTGATAATATTTTACTTTGTGGAATAATATGTTCTTAGATGATAAGTTAGTGAAAATGATATGTTAATGAAGCTAGTTATATGCTCAGTTGAGAGGATATATTATGACAGGGAGAAAATATGCTGTAAAGGTGATAATGATAATTTATGTTGATAATAAGTTAAGTGGCGATGGTATGTTGTAAGATAAAGATGATATGTTGTTAGGTGAAAATGATATGTTGTTAGATGTTGATGATATGTTGTTTGGTGAAAATGATATGTTGTTAGATGTTGATGATATGTTGTTAGGTGAAAATGATATGTTGTTAGATGTTGATGATATGTTGTTAGGTGAAAATGATATGTTGTTAGATGTTGATGATATGTTGTTTGGTGAAAATGATATGTTGTTAGATGTTGATGATATGTTGTTTGGTGATAATTATATGTTGTTGTTTATAATCTGTTAAGTGTCAATGATATGTTGTAAGATGGAGATGATATGTTGTTAGGTTGACATAACAGAACATCTATTGATTTGACATTCGATCTTCCCCTTTCTTGGTTTTAAAACTTTTCACAGCTAAACCTTACCAAATCCTTGAATGGTCAAAGTTCTCACCAAGGCCCCTTTTAGATCTTTTAAATAAGAGAAGGTCTCCCCCCTCACTGTTTAGGAAGGAGAAAAATAATTTTCTCTCTTCCTTCTGACTGAAGACTTCGCTACGACCGAGACTATTTAGGGTGAGATTGACCCAACGGTTAAGGGTCGACAATGGAATACTTCCATCCGGAAAAAAAATTAAAAGCTCACACCTTTTGAATACGTTTGACCACAGACAGACACGGGGGGGGGGGAGTGGTTGTGACATAAGTTACTGGTCACTGGACAGCCGTCTCAATGAAAGAACTGGGAATTTGTAAAACAAGGTTTTATTTCCAACTTTTACTGTCAAGAAATATTATAGAGAATATTTTTTTTCTTTTTTACTATGTCCTCCTCATTGTTCCATATTGAGATCATAAAAACATAGGGCTAGGTTTACTAACCATGCGCAGAAAAACCAGCTGTCCTGAAACAAGTTCTATGCATACAAATTTATATATGTACCTCTCTGTTCTTATGTAGCAATAGAGAACCCTTCCAATCGGTGACATTGTTTCCATATCTTCTCTTTTCAGATTCTTTTTTCTTCAAAGCTTATATCAACTCTGTCTGTCTGTCTGTCTGTCTGTCTAGTAAAAAGTATGTACACGTTATTTCTCACAAACCCATTCTCAGATCAAGTTGAAAATTTTGCAAAATTAATCATGGACATAAACATGAATCAATAAAAAAACAATAAGACAATTAATTACTGATAATTAATTATTTTGTTTGATAACAACAAGGGTAATTAGATCTTCAGTATTTATAGATACGTTTAAAGAATAGGGTTTCGTCCCTTAGATATTGAACACGTTATTTTTCTCGCACCAATTTTCGGATCAACTTTAAACAATTATTTACTGTACCAAACAAAACATGAATCAATAGAAAGTTGATTATCTATTGAAAATCAATGTTTTGTTTAATATCAAATAAGAGGAATAACTTCTACATTATTGAGAGATATTGCTTTTTTTTTATTATTTTGCTTGTTTAATCGTATACATAGATCTAACTTTGCCTTGCGCTGCTATTAGGGTCAGGGAAATGTGTGGGAGTATGTAATGGCCTGATAAAGTATATGTCTTAAATGTAGGTCATAAAAGTAAGGCGCATATGTTATGTAATAACTGCAACCCATTGTTCAGGTTAGCATGACACAATAAACGTGATAACACATAAATGGCTCGTTGAGATAATTAGCATATTGTCTTGTATCATTTCGCTAACAGCAGATACTTTCCAGGACTTCTGAAAGGTGTAACAAATCGTTAGTGTGTTTTTGTGACACTAGTTAAAAACACTAACAATGCATCACGGCTAGCGGAATGAACAATCCGTACTTTTGAGGGCCCAGAGTTTGAACCTTACCCCCGCAGTCGTTTTCTATCGAATTAATGTATGTATGTATGTATGTGTGTGTGTATGTATGTATGTATGTATGTATGTATGTATGTATGTATGTATGTATGTATGTATGCATGTATGTATGTGTGTGTATGTATGTATGTATGTGTGTGTGTATGTATGTATGTATGTATGTATGTATGTATGTATGTATGTATGTATGTATGTATGTATGAGTATGCATGTATGTATGTGTGTATGTATGTATGTTTGTATGTATGTATGTATGTATGTATGTATGTATGTATGTATGTATGTATGTATGTATGAGTATGCATGTATGTATGTGTGTATGTATGTATGTTTGTATGTATGTTTATATGTATGTATGTTTGTATGTATGTGTGTGTATGTATGTATGTATGTATGTATGTATGTATGTATGTATGAGTATGCATGTATGTATGTGTGTATGTATGTATGTATGTATGTATGTATGTGTGTATGTATGTATGTGTGTGTGTATGTATGTATATATGTATGTGTGTGTGTGTGTGTATGAATGTATGTATGTATGTATGTATATATGTATGTATGTATGAGTATGCATTATGTATGTATGTATGTATGTATGTATGTATGTATGTATGTATGTATGTATGTATGTATATATGTATCTATCTATCTATCTATCTATCTATCTATCTATCTATCTATCTATCTATCTATCTATCTTTCTATACATATATATTATTACATATTGGCCTCTTTCAGTCGTTAAACGACTATGGTCACCTCGAACATTTTTTCATGTGGCTGTGGAGCCCTTATTTTGGAGAGACACTCCCGTCCACATATATTGCAGGTCAAGGTGGCCTTTGCTTTTGGTAGGTAGAGGAGCAGGCCATTTTCTGTGTGGCACGCTTTTCTTCAAGAGCTTGAAGTAACGTCTGTATTATATAAGATAAGAAGAAGATAAGATGTTTTCTCGCTGTCCATGGCTTTCTAGGTCACCGTCTCTCTCCAACTAGTGCGGTCTAAGGCTATGTCTTCCCAATGGTCAGTATCAATGTTTACTGATTTTAAATCCCGTTTTATCACATCCACGTAACGGAGGTGGGGGCGACCAGTTTTTCTTGAGCCAGACGCAAGTTGCCCGTACAGAATTATTATAGGGATGCAATTGTCCTCCATCCGGCGAACATGTCCGAGCCAGCGCAGGCGGCGTTGCCTGAGGACTGTAAAGATGCTGGGAAGGCATGTTCTCGCGAGGATCTCAGTATTACACACTCTTTCTTTCCATGTCACTTTTAAGATCCTTCGAAGGCAGCGCAAGTGGAAAGAGCAACAAGCTACATCGCAATACATCCTTTGTAAGTTTTTTTTACAAGCAGATATGCAAATAGTAGCAACAATATATCATCCGTAGGCACATTTAAATGCTGATGAAAGCTTCTCAGCAATGACACCCCTGTCAGAAAAGTTAAATGTACATGGATTTCTCGCTATAATAAGTTGCTTCATTTGTAAATATCTTACAGAAGCTGATGTAAAGTAGTGCCGATGTTGAGGTGATATGATTTTGTCAATGATAATGTGTAGATGTGTGAAATATAATATATATATATATTAGAAAAGATATATTTTTTTACTCTAAAGGCAATCGTATCCATAAACCTTTTTTTTTTTTTTAATTCTTTTTACAATTCATGCTGCTGCCATGGCAACGCTGTGAATGGTTGGTCTATTACACCTCTCTCCATCACTGCTAAGGACATGCTTTTTAATTATTTTAATTCTTTTGTCAACATGTGTTTCTTCGAAATAGTTTACCTAGTATTTATAAAATTAACAAATACACTCGTCTGTTCTTTAATTAAGAAATTCATAAACAGGTTCTAATTGTTGTCTGCCCTTTAATCACCAGCTTCATTAACACATTCTTGTCTTCTGCTCTTTAATCGCCATTTTTTTTGCGGCCCCCGAAAGGGGAAAAGACGTTATTAGTTTTGTGTGGAATGTCTGTTCGTCCGTACGTCCGTCCCGTTTAGATCTCGTAAACTTGAAAAGATAGTGAAAATCGACATTGTATTATTTTAGACTATTCAAAGTTCTGAAAGTGAAAAATCTAATTTTATATAAGTTCTGTCATGGTAGCTACTACATTTACATCAGTTTATTTTTTTAAAAAGAGAAAAAATCTATTTAGTATGCATATAAGTTGGACATATTTTAAAACAACAATTAAAGTAATTTTTCATATTATCGCTTGAACTACAGAATACCACCGGAAGAAAAAAAAAGCATTTTTTTCGTTTACGAACTTTTTTACTTGAGGAGTTGAATAAGAATTTGACCCTTTACAAAACAATTAGATCAATTAGATACATCAGTTAGGCCAGGTTCACATCTAGCTACACATTCACTTTCACCTATCCATTAATCTGCTGGACCACTGGACCACCACACAAGATCTGTCAACCTTCGTTCTTCATTCTTCTCTGTCATTTGTCTTTGATAGAATTTCATTCTTATGTGCTTTCTGAAAATATTGAAACCTGCCTTTGTACCTGCCTGGATGGACCACTTCGGGGGGCCGGTTTTGAGTTTGTGTTTCTACACAAACTCTTAGTGTAACCTTGTTTCTAACACGTTCTTTTCTTCTGCCCTTTTAGCGCCAGCTTCATAAACACGTTCTTGTTGTCTGCTCTATAAATCGCCATCTTCATAAACACGTCTGATTAATCCCTGCCAAACAATCGTCTGCTAAAAACAACCGTCACCTTTTCTAATCTTCTAATCGCCCGTTTTCCATTCACCTACTTATTTTTTTTTAAAATCATAACCACACTTTCGTCGTCTGCTCAACCATTGTGCAAACACTATGGCAGGTTAACATTCGTCTCCAGTTCTTTCGAATGCTTTAAAAACTAATTCAGTACATCGTCTGACACGACTTCTCCGGAACTAATAAAAATAAACTCGATATGTGGAGAGCACTTACAACTGTTCAATTGCTCTCTTATATTCTTGTACTCTGACCGCTTTCGCTTTAGTACAGCAAGACGACGTCTTATCTCTGCAACACACATTTGAGATCGTTACGTAGACCCAGTACTGAGAGGAATCCTTCTAAGATTATGTTCTGCATCAGCGGTTCCCAACCTTTTTCGTCATGGGGGCCACATTATTCTCCGATACATCCGCCACTCTCCGCTTTACCGAAAATAAAATGGAACCGATCCTTTGAGGCGTCCTCATGCACTACGATTTTAAATTTTGAGGGCCAGTTATGGTCTGGGTATCTAAGACCCGTAGGCCGCAGTTTGAGCTTCACTGGTAAGATACAGTTCCCTTAGTTATGCCAAGATGTAATATATGCTTGCACTTAGAGCAGTGGTCGCCAACTGTGGATCTCGAGCCGCTTGTGTCTCTTTGAGACTCATTGGCTGCGGCTCTTTCGTTAAATGTTTAATGCATTCCAGGGAATATTATTTGTTAACTTGCTTTGTAATAGGCGAGTGTAAGTTTTTAAATCCCTATCCTACAGATAAGAGGCACATCTTTGGTAAGAAACAAGAGCTCTAAAAGTCGCTCGCCAACATGTGTCTTTATCAGCTAGCAACGCGTCGAAATAATTTACGCCGGGCATCTATTCCGCTAGCAGCATAGTTACATAGTGTTAAGGAATGTGTGATATGGAAAGGGAGCATTTATTGTTAGTTGTAGCGAGAGCATTGATTTAATGTTAGTCAAATCAAGAAAACATTAAGAAACTGGAACAGACACAAAATAGAGTAGTGAGATTCATAACAAACGAATATTCACACTTGACTAGAGTAACACCTTTAGTAAAATCACTAAATTTAGAAAGCCTTCAGGACAGAACACTCGAAAGTAAAGTAGCAATTATACATAAAACACTGAACCATTATCTTCAAATACAAAATCAAAATTTTATAAAATACTCTGAAAGACACAAAGATAAAGGCACATTTCTCGTCCCATATGCTAGGACAAATTTGTACAAATACTCCTTCTTCCCTAGTGCTATTAGAGCATGGAATGGGTTGCCTGAGCTAGCCAGGAAAACAAGTGACTTGGCAGAATTTAAGTCATTGGTTAATATGCATGACTACTTTTTTGAAGTAACGTCTGTATTATATAAGATAAGATAAGTTGTCTACCAGCAGTTTGGTGCTACACATCAACGTCCGTTAACAACTTTTTTTGTTGCTAATTTTTTTAAATAATTTTTTTTTTACCATTAATCGGTCGGTCGGGCGACATGTAGCGACAACGGCAGGGAGGAGGCCCATGTAATCCTGCGTCAGCTGTTATCACTACTCTAGGCTTTATATAGGAACTTTGGAATTATTGCTACTCAAGGGACAAAAGTTTTGAGTAGATAATAGCAAATGCTACAATTAAGTGCTTCAAAAAAAAACATCGAATAAATTTTTAAAACAATCCAAATACCAAAAAATGTTACATTTTTCTTCAAAACCAATAAAAACTTTTAATAGTTTTATTATATAAGAGAAAAATCCTACTCATTTTATTTCAATAATTGAGCTCATTAATATGATTATTAAAAATGCCAAAATTATATCTCGTTAGCTGCAATAAATTAAATTAATTTCAAATATTAAATTGGAATTAAATTTGAAAACTGTAAATAAATAACTAGTGATGGGCAAAAGTTAACTAAAAAGTTGCTAACTTTTAGTTTAACTAAAAAAAAATTAGTTAAGGCCAAAGTTTAATTAAAAAAAAAAAAAGTATAGTTAAATTCTAGTTTAATTAGTTTTTTTTAGTTACAAACTAAAAAGTTTAATTACAAATTTTACAAACTTTTTTAACATGCATACCAATAAATATTTAGATCTATGTAATTTGGAGAATATATATATAATTAATAATAGAGAGGAGAATAAACTAGAGAATAAACTAGAGGGTGCACAGGTCACAAGAAAGCCTTTTGACCTTTACCCTATAATGGCCGCTATTCCCGCCAATTCAAGGTATTTGAAAGGCGAGAAAAATAAACGTGCTCATTATATTTCTAGCAAGTTTTGCTGCTTGATAAATCCTGATAATTTCTTAATTGCTTCTATAGATCTACATTTTGCTGCTTTTTATTAAACACCAGTGTGTTCCTGTATAGCTGCAGGCAATGAATTTTGCTTTACTATAGATCTAAAAGAAATGTCGACTCTTTTTATTTTAAAACGTTTTACTAGATCTAGAGTTAGAGTCTAGTGACGTCTAGTCTATTAGTATTAGTCATAGTCTATTACTACTATTAGATCTATAGACATAATAGTCTATATTTAATTATTTTAGTCTCTTAGTCTTAAGTAGAGTCTAACTCTTAGTAGTCTTAGTCTTAGATCAAAATGTAAATTTAAAATTATAAGTCAATAATATAGATCTAGAATACTATTAGTTTAGAGATTCTACTATTCTAGAATTAGAGTTTATTAGAGTCTAGATTAGATCTAGATATATCTAGATTACTTATTAGGCCTATACTAAGACCTAAGATGCAAAGATGATAGATCTCTATAATATTAATGACTATAATAGGCCTACTAATAATAGTCGTCACTATACTAGATCTAATACTAAATTAACTAAATCTAGACTAGATCTACAAATCTACATCTACTTCTATTATTATTATAATTATACTATCTAGATCTATTAGATCTAGATCTAGTATTATCTAATAGAGTATATAGATCTAAATACCCATATTGCCCATATCTAGTTATAATCATAATTATAATAATCTAAAATCTCTAGATAGATCTAGAGTTACTAAGATATCTACTAGACTCTATTTAGATCTAGTAGTAGTAGTAGTAACTAGTATTTCTTAAATTATTTTTAGATTAAAATATTAATTATTTGATCTAGGTCTAGTAGCTAGATGTAATTCTAGATCCAGATTATATTTCTGATCATTTCGTTTGTAGAAGATATTAGATCCAGAATATTCTAGAGTCAGAGTTAGTTAGCAAGTCAACATGAAGTTTTATCATTACTTCTAAAATGGTAACTTATATTAGAACTTCTAATCTACATCTTTCCCATAAAGACATTTAAATCTTTTTTCATGTGCACAAATAAATGTTTATTACATTTTGCTAAAGAGATTGGTTGTTGTTTATATTTTTCATGTTTGGCTGTTTCGTCCTTAAAAAAGGTCAAAATAGTTAGTAAAAGTTTAACTAAAGTTTCTTAGTTTAGTTTAACTAATTTTTTCAATTTGTGATTAACTAAAAGTTTAATTACTTTTTTTTAGTTCAAACTTAGTTTTAGTTTAACTAAAAAAAATTAGTTTAGTTCCCATCACTATAAATAACTATATTTGAAAAAATGTATGATGATAGACTCTTTAACAGCAGTTTGAAAGGCAATTCGTACATACACATTTCCTCTCTCTGTATATCATTCTAACTTTTATGATCAATTAACAATAGAACTATGTTGCCAGGTGAGTTAATAGGTCTAGGGGTATGCCGGGTTCCCCATCTCAACGCTGATTATTAACCTTCTGTCGGGGTTCTACTTTAGTCGTGGCTCGTCTGCCTGGACACCCCTAACAGTCTAGTAACCAAGTTATGAAATAATTACCAAAAGAACGACTAATGCAACTAGTAACGTATACTAGTGAATAACGAGATTGTATATAACAAAACAAAAGGTTTAATGGAGTAATGATATGATGAGGCATACATGACGAATAAATATTAGTAGCATTTACAAAGGCAACTTCAAGTTAAACATATCATTCAAATGAGATATAACACACCTTAAGCTCAGTGCCACAATTCGATCAGGGCTCGCGAAGCCCACAACCCCATGCCATGGAAGCACGGACCATACCAAAACAAATCACTGTTACTCAGGCTCGGCTACAACAGAGTCCCAAGCCTGCGTCCCTAAACAAGAAAAATACACGTTCCTTGAGACCGCCATTTACAATATTCTATTAATAATGACTTCAAAACTACAACGCGAAGAATAAAACAAAATAAACTAACTTACCCAATACTGGGGAAGAAAATACAAAAGAAAGATCCACCATCAGTACATCAGAAGCAATGACATCAACATAGCGCGTCCTTAGGAACTAGCGCACAAACCATTATGGTGCATAAAACTAAATATTACACAAGAAGCAACTCTAGATGCGCACGGCATATGTATCGAAAACCAAATTTTAGATAAACTAATATAAATATGCATAGGAGTGCTGCCAAAATGCATTCTCTCGTCGGTTTTGTTTTATATTGTCATAGAACTTATTGTTATTACCCGTCCTCTGCACACGGCCATCCAAGCTAGTACAGAAGGTGCGCAATGTTCTAGACTAGACTTTAAAGGAATGTTGACATTAGAGAGATAAATTGCGTCCAAGTCTAGGATCTAAAAACGAGCTGTGCTAAATGCGGGCTGTGATTCTATAAGTGTTTGTGATGTACTGTAAATGAATATCCTATCTCGTTGGGTTGCCTCCCTTACATTTATTACTGTCACAGTCTTAGTTGACATTGCATGATTTAATGTTCACGTCATGTTAAGAGTTTAAAAGACACGTGGAATTCCTGATGTAGAAAACAGGAAGTAGAATGAATGAAGTTGACTTTGAGTTCAGTCAAGTCAAGTCAGTAAGGTTTTGCTCCCGGTCCAGGAAGGTTGGACGTTGCTTCCTGGACTGGTGTATATATATGAATATGACATGAAAGTCGATGGACTGGTGATTGTTGATTAATAATATTTGAGAATTGATTTCATTATGTGCTTATTGAATATTAAAGTATTATTTATATTTCAATGGATATCTATAGTTGGAGTTCCAGTGTACCTAGTAGTAATTATTCTTATTGTTACCCGCTGGGATGCGGACGTGATTTGTAATCTAGAGACTCTAACATATATTGGATACATTTGATACCGCTGTTATGCGGATAGGATTGTTTATTGTTTCTTGACTTGTAGCACTAACAAGGAGTGCAGTATTATTATTATTGTGTTGTACAATAAACTTCATATTTGTCTGCTGAAACGGACTTAGGTCAGTTTATAGTATTTGTCTTGTCACGTGTCAAGAGTACTTCAGGAAGCACGAACCCAGCATTACACGACATTCGCAGTCTGCAACGCTACACCATTCAACATTCACTTTACAATTACTCTATTATGATTAAAACTCTAGAAGAATTTACTCCTGGCTTCACTATTAGCTGGTGGCCGATTTCCATTCTCAGGTTTGCACATAGATCTCAAAGGAGAAAATGCATATCAGGTACAAGAGCTTACTTCCAAAATGATAGTCGTGGCTAGAGCAGTTATTGCAAAAAAAAAAAAAAAAGTAAAATACTAGATTGAATTAGAGAGGACCCAAAATGTTGCTCTTAGCTTAAGAACCAAAAATCAGAAATAGCTGGAGAATCTTTGACGCTGACTGCAGAACTAGAGAGGATGATCCTAGCAATGGAATTAAGATGCTACAGAAAGATCCTAGGTATCCCATACAAAGACCTTATCACAAACAAAGACTTTAGAAACAGGATTAGTACAGTGATTGGACCACACGGTGGCCTGCTAACTACTATCAAATAATGCAAACTGAAATTATAGGGCCATATTTCAATGTCCGCATGGCACGCAAAGACCTTCCTTCAGGGAACAGTACAACGAAAATGAAGAAGAAATAGACAGAGAAAGCAACAGCAAGGAATTGACAGTCCAGGGAGATTGTGTCCAAGTCGAAAGACAGAAAGGAATAGAGAAGGAAGGTAAAAATGTGTACCAGAAAGACAGACAGACGGAGGAAGCTGATAATAAATATTTTTAAAAATTTCGGAAAGTAAGACGCATATTACAGAACTCATTGCGAAAATGAAAGTTGAATAGGACCCTTAATATAACGTGCTTCTTTTAATAGTTTTTAATCATTTCGCTGCTGTTCACGTCACGTAACCTAGTTTTTTTTTCTCCGCCCGCACTACTCGCGATAAAGCTTCATTATGACCGTGAAGATATTTAATCAATTAAAGAAATCATGAGTCTGTGTCTAACTGTGTAGGTGTAGATTTAAGAACATGATCATTGTCTTAAATGGTGTTGATCTAGTCTTTGCTATCATAAACACTGTAAAGTCTCATTGGTTCAACAGCCATCCTATGGATTAATCCTATGGATTAAAAGGTGAATGTATCATTTCTTAATCCCTAAAAATAGTTTTACGAGATTGTCGTATAGAGTTTTATAATTCCTTTCAGTCAAGGAGATAATTACATTAAAATTATGTAAGGATGGTGGACTGGTCGTGGGGTTTGCGCTGTCGTTTGGTCGTCTCGACCGTCCTGAGTTCATACCCTGCCCTTCCCCTCGTCTTGCTGGAGGTTTGCGCTAAGGTGTAGATTATTTTCACCTCTGAAGGAACATCCGAAACATGTTAAATATTTTACAAACAAAACAGGCATATTTTCCTAATTTTCTTGAAACCGTAATGCGAGGCGGCTGAGTGGTAAAGCGCTTGGCTTCCGAACCGGAAGGTCCCGAGTTCGAATCCGACTGAAGATTTTTTTTGATGTCTTGATCTTTACGGCGCCGCTGAGTCAACACAGCTGTATTGAGTATCTGACATTAGCTGGGGAAAGTAAAGGTTGTTTGTTATGCTGGCCGCATGACATCCTCGTTAACCGTAGGCCACAGAAACAGACGATCATTATAGATCGAGTCTATGATCTGAAAAGGGAACTTTCTTACAAGAGACTGTAAGTCTGTTTGTTATAGGCAACTTATTCAATGCTTAAATAGATTTTTTAAACCTCACACACTATATACTATTATCTTCAAGCTGATGCGGACTTCTTTTGAACTCTTCAGTCTACTCTACAGACATAAATAAGTAAAATGTAGAATGTGGTTTGCTATTACCTTCAGACTGTGTAATATGGAGAAGAAATATCATTTGTTTTTTCACCATTTTCTCTTTAAGTTTTGGGAAATTTTCAAACCTCTATTTCGTTGCTGTTCTTTTAAAAACAAGATATTTCTAAATTATATAAAAACAAAGATAAAAGAGCAACTAAAAACATTCAATTATATTGTTGTGCTTATTTTTATATTTAGGGCTAAATCTTTGTTTGTTTTTTTATCAAGAAAGAAGCTGACCAGTAAATTTAATACTAATATTCTCCCTCCCCCTCTCCCCCCCCCCCCACGTAGCCGCTCAAAACACTTGCACAAAAAGTCATCTGAAGTATAAGAAGTATAATCTAGTAAATTTTTAGCGGCCCCCGAAAGGGGAAAAGACGCTATTCGTTTTGTGTAGATCTCGTAAACTAAAAACGATAGTGAAAATCCGACATCATAATATTTTAGACCATTCAAAGTTCTGATGCTAAGGCTACTTTTTTCTTTTCTGAAAGCGAAAAATCAAATGTTTAAAATCACTTATGCAAGCATTTTTTTTTCATAAAAATACACCACTTTTGCAACTATTAACTATTAATAGTAACAAACACGGGAAGCTCCTTCCTACAACTGCGTTGTACCTTCAACACATTTATGCAAACGGTTTTAGTTGTTTTTTGTTTTTTTTCAAAAAAAAAAAAATAAAAAAAATATTATTTTTTTTTACATTTGTATTGCTAAGATATGTAAGTTCTGTTATACTAACTAACTACATTTATACAAAAATTAACTTTTTTTTTAAAGAGAAAAAGTCTATTTAGTATGCATATAAGTTGGACATAATTTAAAACAACAATTAATAAGTAGTTTTTCATATAATCGCGTAAACTGCATCGTTGTGCTCGGCTAATAGAACACTGAACTAAAGGATTTTTTTTATGGATTTTTTTTTACGGAAATGTTTTATTTTCTTGAGGAATAAGTGATTATCCCTTTACAAAAGAATTAGAGCAATTATACATTCATTATAAGACATAAGTTAGGCCAGGTTCACATCTAACTTCACATTAACTTTCACTTATCCTTTGGTCTGTGGACCGCTGGGGCACCAAACAAGATCCATCAACCTTCTTCTTCCATTCTTCTCTGTCATTTGTCTTTGATATAATTTCATTCTGAAGTTCTTTCTGAAAATATTGAAACCTTTTTTACCTGCCTGGGTGGACCACTTCGAGGGCCAATTTTGAGTTTGTGTCTCCACAAAAACTGTCTTTGTAGCCTTGTTTAAAATGTCGGATTAAAAAATAAGAGTTGAATCGAAATCGCGAATACAAAATCCTCTGAGGTTTGTATCGTGAAAGGTGCTTGGTTATTATAGGCACACGGAAAGTAGTAACTTATTCAATTTTCATAGCAGCAAGTGGGAGAATTAGGGATATACTAGTCAGTAAATGAAAGAATCAGGTATGGGCTATTTATATATATATGTATGTATGTATGTATGTCTTGGCCTAAGAGGTTTCTTGCCCAACCTTGACAGGCCCGTGGGCCACATACATTTCCGACACACGTGTCACGGGCCGTGTCACTTAATTTCGTTGAGTCCAAATAAATCCGTCAGGGCCGGCCTTAGGTAACTGGAGGCCCTAATTTGAAGTAACAAAAAGTAAATAATAAAAATCGAAATAATAAAATTATGCAATTTGTTCAAAATATCTAAATCTCCTGGGCCTTTCGTCTAACTAAGTTAAATTATGTAATGTGTTCAAAAATTTGGATGAGGGAATAGAGTCGCTTCACCATTAGTCTGTTGAACCGTTGGTGCACCACACAAGATCTGTTGACTATCTTTCTCCATTCCTATCTCTCCTTCGCCTTGGATAGAATTTCATTCTTCCTCTTCTTCTTTTTCCTGGTACTGTTTCCTGAAGGAAGGTCTTTGTGAGCCCTTAGGACCTCGCAATGTAGCCAGAGAGTTTGAATTACGTTTTTTGACAGTGGTTAGCAGGTCATCGTGGGGTCCAATAGCTGTATAAATCCTATTTCTAATCTCTTCATTTCTGATGCAGTCGTTGTAAGTGACACCTAGGATCCTTCTCTAGCATCTTAGTTCTATTGCTAGGATCCTCTTCTCGAGAACCTTTACGGGTTGTAATAAGGCTCACGGGCCTTAGGTTAGGCAACACTATTCTTATATAGGAGCCCTGGGCTTCTTGTACAGACATAGATCCAAATTTAAATTGAATATAACAAGAAAGTTTACATACATACGCATAGCTTCGAAGTGAGTGTAATAAAACTAATGAAACAAATAGAGTAAGAGGCTTTAAAATGAACTAGACATTTAACATATAATACTAGCAAAACTAAGATATGAAGGTTCCGACATGTGTTGACCATAAAAAAAGAAATGTTTGTAGGGGCTTGATGCTGCTATTTTTGTTACGTTATGTTTACAGCTACATTTGCATGCGTTATCTTAGCAATAATAGATGTTTAAACACATGGATGTGGCCCGGTTCTGGGAGGTGCGCATAATTTTTTTGGAGAGCTAGATAGTCAAACTAGATGTTCCACTGCTAATCGATGTTTCAAGTGCTCCTCGTAACGTATCTAGTTTTGGCATATTTTCTTCACCTTCTTTTCTCAATAGCCTTAGTACCTTGATGCTGCTATTATTGTTACATGTCATGATTACTGCTACATTTGCATGCGTTATCTTAGCAATACTAGATGTTTAAGCACGGCGACCTATTTATATTCAGATGTCATTAGAACTACAGAGAGTCTAGACAGAGTCTACATAGAATCTAGACAGTATACATAGAGTAGCCAAAAGTGAGAGTCTACAGAGATTCTACAGACAGTATACAGAAGCGTGGTCGAGATTCTAAGTGCGCTTGAACTTAGCTTGGCTTGGCTACCTATGAAGGGGTCTCGAGGTTCGACACCCGACTCGGGCAGAGTTGTGTTTACTGAGCGCCTAAAGGCAGCACGGAAAAACCTTTTCTCAGATACCCCCCTCCAACTGAGATTAGACCAAAGCGCTCTGAGCATGCTATAAGCATAAAAGTAGCGCTATATAAAAGCCATAATTTATTTATTTATTTACAGAGAGTGTAGACAAAGACGAGTCCACAGAGATTCTACAGACACTATTCAGTGACTAGACAAAGAGTTTTCTAGAAAGCGAGATTCGCGGCTGAGTGTTAAATAAGTAAACACCATCATGGCGATCAACGTGCCCTGCCTGGTGGCCGTAATACTTATGTACGTCCTCGTCCTGGTCATCGGAGTGGTCACTGCCAAGAAGACTCACAAAAGTCAGAACAGTGAGGAGGTGATGATAGCCAACAGAAGTTTAGGATTTGGTGTGGCCTTTTTCACACTCACAGGTCAGTGGTCTCTTATAAATGTAAACATCTTCTTGAAAGCAATACTTTATAAAGTTCACCCCATTACATTACAGAAATCGTCTCAAAAAATCAAAAACTATAATATGAAGCATAAATCTCAAATTAAAAGTTGAAATAATAAATCATAAGAATAAGGAATGTAACTCACATATAATGACATGATTCAAATTTAGTGGATACATCCTTAATCTGTGGATAACCTATATAATGGCGTTCCACACACACGTCAACCACACTCACGTCAACCACACACACGTCAACCACACACATGTCAACCACACACATGTCAACCACACACACGTCAACAACACACACGTCAACCACACACACGTCAACCACACTCACGTCAACCACTCGCACGTCAACCACACTCACGTCAACCACACACACGTCAACCACACACACGTCAACCACACACACGTCAGAGATTTATCAAAGTGACACATATTTTTACATTGAAATCTTAAAAATTCAAAAAAAAATCTAAGTAAAATTTAAATAGATGTTACCGTTAAAAACTATAATCATTTCTCCTATTCAGCCACCATGATCTGTGGAGGATTCATCAACGGGACGGCGGAGTTCGCTGCCTGGCACGGTCTGCTACAGACCCAGGCGCCTCTTGGATACTGTTTCGGATTTTTCATAAGTAAGTAAGTAAGTAAGATTGGTTTCTTACTTTTTAGGTCACCTTCACATATCCCTTAGTCTGTAGAACCGTTGAGGAACCACACATGATCTGTCGACTGTCTTACCCATTCTTCTCTGTATTTTGGGTTAGGGAGAATCTCTCTTCTGTTCTCTCTGCCTCTTCTTCTTTTTCCTGGTACTGTTACTTGAAGGAAAGTCTTTGCGAGCCGTGAGGACCTAGTGATATGGCCATGAAATACTCATTTGGTTTTTTTTTTTACAGTGGTCAGCGGGTCGCCGAGGTGCTCAATTGCCATAGTGACTCTGTGATGTGGTCTTAATAGTTAATACCTAGGATTCTTCTACAGCAGTGATGCCCAAAGTACGGCCCGCGACGTGGTTTCATCCGGCCCGCCGAAACGTCGGCACAAAAAGTAGAAAATCCTCCCCCCTTTTAAAAAAGTTGAAAATGTATCTTTTTCTTCGTTAGGGCCCTCACTTTTTCTGTGATGGAATGGTACCATGACCTTTAATGAGTGTGCGTTTATGAGTTTATGAGATGTAGCTCTGAATGTAGAATCTACCAGGAAAAGTGAATGGATCTATTTTGTGGAACATCCATTTATATATTTGTAAAGAAAGTTTGACTGTTTCAAAAACAATAACATATACAATGGCATTGGAGCCGCGTCTAAAAGATTGGTTATACTACGCCAAGAGATTTGAGGGTCGATGGGAATATTTAGCAAAAAGAGACAAGAAAATAAGTTGGTGGTAAAAGTAGCTACAATGTTGCTTAAAAAAAGTACAGAAATGTAGCCATTTTTAGACGCTTAAAAAATGATAGACTTTAAAAATCCCATTAATTAATGTAAGTACTAGATTCAATAGTTTCAAATAGTTTCAGGTGAATTTTGATTTCATTGTTGTGTACCTTTTCGCTGATGTGGCCCGCTGCACGCGTGTCGAAAGTTAAAATGGCCCGAGGGTCGAATTACGTTGAGCCTCACTGTTCTACAGCATCTACATTCCGTTGATAGGATTACCTCGTTTTAGATAATAAAAGCATAAAACTAAAAAGAATACGATGAAATGTCTCCGACTTGACAAGGAAGCGTGCAGAACTATGTATTTCTACCGGTGAAGCTCTAAGCCAGGGGTTCTCAACCTGTGGGTCGCGACCCTTTTGGGGGTCGATTGACCATTTGCCAGGGGTCGTCTAAGTCCATCGAAAATATGGATTGTTATTGTCTATCCTACAATTCTGAATTTGTGTATGTGGGGGGGGGGGGGGTCGTCGCGGCAGAGTGGGGGATTGTAAAAAGGGGTCGCCGAGCTTAAAAGGTTGAGAACCGCTGCTCTAAGCTTTACAACCAACTCAAACAGATGTCCTATTAACTAAATAGTATTTAACGTCTTTCTCCATAAAACAAATTGCTTACTTATAGAGGTCATGGCATCATTATCAGAGTTGAAAGAAGAACGTTTGTCCTCAGAGTGTAGTATTTAGTTCAGGAAAGACACTACATGCCTCTATCGGCCAATCATTTGGACAGGTTGAAGGTTGTAGGAGAGATGGAAGAATCACTGACAGAAGTGCATAGATTTAGAAGTTTATGCAGAGAAAAGAAAATGTATTTGACTACAGTTTTAATTGTTAGATTGAAAATCTTTCAGACCGCCAATAGCGTCGATTAAGAAGAAATTTATGCAGAGAAATAAAATAAATTTGACTACAGATTTAATTGTTAGATCGAAAAACTTTCAGACCGCCGTTCGCAGTAACTTTATTTTCGCAAGCAAATCCACTTACCTTTTGTTTGTATTCTTATCTTATCTTATATAATACAGACGTTACTTAAAATAAAAAGGAAATGATTACGTCTTGCGCGTCATGCAATGATCTATCATGCATGTTGACCAACGCCAAGTCACTGGTTTTCCTGGCTAGCTCAGGCAACCCATTCCATGCTCTAGGGAAGAAGGAGTATTTGTACAAATTTGTTCTAGCATATGGAACGAGTAATATGCCTTTATCTTTGTGTCTTTCTGATTATTTTTTAGATTTTGTTTTTTTATATTTTTATATATCAGTGTTTTATGTATAATTGCTACTTTACTTTTGAGTCTTTTTTCCTGAAGGCTTTTTAAATTTTGTGATTTTACTAAAGGTGTTACTCTAGTCAAATGTGAATATTCGTTTGTTATGAATCTCACTGCTCTATTTTTTGTCTGTTCCAAGGTGGGTTCATCTTCGCTCCCAAGCTGAGGCGAGAGAATTACGTGACCATGTTCGATCCCTTTCAGTACAAGTATGGACGTAAGATGGGATCCCTGCTGATCATTCCTCATCTGTTTGGAGATGTCCTGTGGTCAGCCACTATGTTGGCTTCCCTTGGTGAGTGTTGAACTGTTGATAATGTTGATGTATAACGAATTACCAAAAAAAAACTAACAAAGCAACCTAGAAATCACCCAGAATAGATAATTGAAGACAGAAAAAAAAATGAAAATATCTCCTCATTTCACTGTAGAACTAACAAAAACGTTTTTTTTTCTAATGAGGAAGGAATATGTTACTTGAATCGAGTAATTCATTCATTTAGCTGATAGACACAGATTTGATTTATGAAAAAGTAATAATATTTAGCGAGGCTCAGTGAAAAAGCGCTTGGCTTCCGAACAGGGGTTCTTTGGTTCAAATCTTGATGAAGACTGGCATTTTGAATTTCAGGTTCTTTAAGATACATCTGAGTCCACCCAGCTGACATTAGCTGGGGAAAAGTTTAGCCGGTTGGTCGTTGTGCTGGCCACATGACACCCTCGTTAACCGTGGGCTACAGAAACAGATGACCTTTACATCATTTGCCCTAGAGATTGTAAGGTCTGAAAGGGGAACTTGACTTATATATGACTAATATATAGAGACTTAATGTAACATACTTTTCGGTATATTTAAATATGTTTAGGTATTGATGCGAGGAATTTAATTTTTTAAGGGAAAAGTATAGGTGCTTGAAATATGAATATCTGTAAAGTACAAGAACAATATCATTAATAATTGCATGAGCAACATTACAAATAGTTTCATGTACGAAGTTTGAAATACTTATATGAGAAACATCAGTTATTATTTGTAACATCCCAATAGTTAATTTAAAAATATTTAAAACAGTTACGTGGTTTACATCTGTAACGGTAAAATTTAGTTCATGAACAATTTTTTTTACATCGTTACAAATGTGCAATTATTTTAATCTACCAGGGGCCACTGTCGCTATTATAGTTGACATCGACTCCACCTTGTCCATTATTGTCTCCGCCCTTGTCGCTGTGGTCTACACTATTTTGGGCGGACTATATGCAGTGGCGTATACAGATGTCATTCAGCTGATACTGGTGGCTGTAGGATTGGTAATCTACACATCTATTTTTGTATTGAGTTTTAATCAGATGACGACTGACTACGAGACTAATCAGATGACTACTGACTATGAGACTAATCAGAGGACTACTGACTATGAGACTAATCAGATGACTACTGACTATGAGACTAATCAGATGACTACTGACTACGAGACTAATCAGATGACTACTGACTACGAGACTAATCAGATGACTACTGACTATGAGACTAATCAGATGACTACTGACTATGAGACTAATCAGATGACTACTGACTATGAGACTAATCAGATGACTACTGACTACGAGACTAATCAGATGACTACTGACTATGAGACTAATCAGATGACTACTGACTACGAGACTGATCTCGGGATATAAAAGAATGACGGAAGGGGAAGAGACATAGAAAAGAGTAAGGAATAGAGAGAGCAAGAGAGAAAAAAAGAGAGATGTGGAGAATGACGAACTAAGATAGAGGTAAAAAGGTTAAGAGAGAGAGAGAGAGAGAGAGAGAGAGAGAGAGTTAAGTGAGGAGAACGAAAAAAAGGAGGTAGAGATAGAAATGAGAGTGGTAGAGAGGGAAAAAGCTAGGGAAAGAGAGTGTGGTAAATAAAGAGAGGAAGAAAAAGGAAGAGAGAAAAAAGGAAGAGAGAGAAAGAGTGACGATGGGAGATGGGGAAATGACCTAAAAAAAAGAGACCTATATGGAATCACGTAACTTTGATGAATTTAAAATTTGATCCAAAATTTAATGTCAATATTTGATTTCTCCAACAATTGTATTTTAACATGTAAATATATATATATATATATATAATATTACTATCCTTGACTTACTTCATATAAGTATTTTCCAGGTAGTAGCTTGTCCTTTTGCCTTGACTGACCAGAATGTTAATCTAAACAACATCTCCAGTACATGGGTTGGGGAGGTCAAGTCAGGTACTGAATGGGTGTACTTGGACACTTACTGTCTCCTAGTTCTGGGAGGAACTACTGTCCAGGTAAGATTAAGTTTCTTTGCGATCTTTACATGCTCGTGGAAACCATAGTTAGCCTTTCCTGAAATATTATATGACAACAAGTGATAGCGCATTGAGAAAACTAAAAGGTAAACAAACAATAAATTGTACAAATATTTCTAATCGCTCAGATTTATTATGTCTAGGTCATTCGTGCATACAAGGCTGATCCAAACTAATTGATACCATAAAACTTAATATAAGATTTTTTTAAAAGTATTTTTATGTTTATGAGTTCCTTGTTATTTTTAGGGTCCTCCGATTGAGGGAGGGACATTAAACACACATTACTGTCCCGCCATGATCTAACCAACATTTATGCCAAGTTTTATCAAGATTGGTCAAACGGTTTTGATTTCTATGCGGGACGTACATAGGCCTACATAGGATGGCTGCCTGGTCGTGCGGTTTGCGCGCTGGACTGTCGTTCGGATTTATCGATGGTCCCGGGTTCAAACCCTGCCCGCTCTCATCCCCCGTCGTCCTGCGGGAGGTTTGGACTAGGAAGTAATTATCTTCAACTCTGAAGGAACATTCGAAATAAGTAAAACATTTTTACAAACATACATACTTACTCCTTACATTCTACTTTAAAGACTAGACAAACACCCCTTAGCATTGAAATTGTGTATTGTTGATCTTCAAGTGAGATTGAAACTAATTAGTTGTCATTTGCTAATTGATGTTGTTATTCTATTGCAGCCCTTCTACCAAAGAATTTTAGCGTGCAAAAATACCAGAGTTGCTGTCGTCTCTACGTTAGTGGCGGCAATATTCAGTTTTCTTTTGACTCTTCCAGCCGCTGTTTTGGGACTTGCTGGATCCGCCGCTGGTAAGCGCCAAGGCTTCAATGTAATACCATTCACTTTGAGTTTTTTTCCCCACCAAAGGAGCGTTATCGTTCCGATCTAAAAAGAAAATATAAATAGATTTGTATGACACAACTTTTTGTTATTCCTTTTTCCACTAATGTACCCAGGCTGTTTTAAATTTTCAGCACTTTTTTTCTAGTAGGCTATAAATGCTAGAGCCACAGACCTATATATATTATATCTAGACTGGAAAACGGAAACAAATTCTTATCCGCGATTGATCAACTCACAGACCTATATATATAGATTGTTATGTATTAATCACAGAACTATATACTCACGCAAATTCATGAAATAAAGCCATTTCCTGTTAGTTTCCATAAAGATAATAATCCAAAAATCCTAGAAGAACTTTATTGTATTGTACTGAAGGTTCTTTTTGTTAGATCAGGTCAGATCTATATTTATAGATTCTTGTTTTGCTCCATTAAAGATTGGAACAGCACTGACTACTGAGAAATCGAGAGACACACACATTTAGAGAGATAGAGACACGCACATTGAGAGAGATAGAGACACTCACATTTAGAGAGATAGAGACACTCACATTTAGAGAGATAGAGACACTCACATTGAGAAAGATAGAGAGAGACACTCACATTGAGAGAGATAGAGAGAGACACTCACATTGAGAGAGATAGAGAGAGACACTCACATTGAGAGAGATTAGACACACACACACACACATTGAGAGAGAGAGAGACATACACATTGAGAGAGATAGAGAGAGACACAAACATTGAGAGAGATAGAGAGACACACACACACATTGAAAGAGATAGAGAGACACACACATTGAGAGAGATTAGACACACACACACACATTGAGAGAGAGAGAGACATACACATTGAGAGAGATAGAGAGAGACACAAACATTGAGAGAGATAGAGAGAGACACACACATTGAGAGAGATAGAGAGACACACACACACATTGAAAGAGATAGAGAGACACACACATTGAGAGAGATTAGACACACACACACACATTGAGAGAGAGAGAGACATACACATTGAGAGAGATAGAGAGAGACACAAACATTGAGAGAGATAGAGAGAGACACACACATTGAGAGAGATAGAGAGAGACACAAACATTGAGAGAGATAGAGAGAGACACACACATTGAGAGAGATAGAGAGAGACACACACATTGAGAGAGATAGAGAGAGACACACACATTGAGAGAGAGAGAGACATACACATTGAGAGAGATAGAGAGAGACACAAACATTGAGAGAGATAGAGAGAGACACACACATTGAGATAGAAAGAGACACACACATTGAGATAGAAAGAGACACACACATTGAGATAGAGAGAGACACACACATTGAGATAGAGAGAGACACACACATTGAGAGAGATAGAGAGAGACACACATTGAAAGATACAGAGAGAGACACACCAGACAGAGAGAAAACTAAACATGTATGATTACTTTGTTTTTAGTAACTTGTATTACCATCTTATGTTCTTTATCAAATCATTTTTCTTAGATTGGAACAGCACTGACTACACAGGACCACTACCTATCCCAGAAGAACGCAGAAGTCACATTCTTCCCATGACGCTCAGCTACTTGGTTCCACTTCCTGTTTCTATTATTGGCCTTGGCGCCATTTCTGCCGCATCGATGTCGTCTGCTGATTCCTGCTTTCTGTCCATAGCCACAGTGATGACAAAAAATGTCTATAAAGATATCTTCAGGAAAAACGTGAGTAGGGATGTAGCAAAAGTCAATTGCTTCATCAACCGTTTGATTGTCTAAGAGCTGAGCCAAAGGCTCTTCGAGAGCTTTGGATTTGAAAAAAAAACAACTGATTTAACAGGGAAAAAAACTTGTTTGAACAACCGTTCTGTCTGGAAGAGATCCGAGTCAATGCCTATGTAAAGCATTGCTATTTCCGATATATCTGACACTCCGGGCGCATGGGCTAGAATGCATGGCCAGAGCCGAGTATACCAGGAACCTCCGCCATATTCCTATGTTGTACCAAGCTAACCGTGTAGACTCGCCATTAGTGTAACGGTCCCTTGAGGAAGGCGCATGGATTATCATCAACCTACGCCAAGAATGAGCAGATTTACAAATCGCGAGACGGTGCCGTTAGGAAGAATGATGTTTTATTTATACTTTACGAAGTTGCTTTATAAGTTGTAAGAGCAACTACCAGTGTGCACTGTATGGGCGATTTTCATCACTAGTGTATCCGGTGTAGAGAATACAAAATCACCGATAAACATGGCCATATAATCATTTTTTGTTTTCACATCCCAGCACTGTAGAATCAAGTTTCTTAGCTATTTCAACTGCCTTGGACTTTATTTTTTTTAAATTATTAGATTCCTTCACATAGTTTACTTTTACTATTTAGCTTAAAATCTCCAAAAATCTTCATCTGTATGATACTTTTCCTCTACAGGCAAGTGACCGAGAACTGATGTGGGTCTTGAGAATCTTCATCGTTCTGTTTGGCACTGCAGGCACAGTGCTGGCCATTAAAGCCACGTCTATATACGAGCTTGTCGTTCTGGCCAGGTGAGAAAATGTTACTGTTTCTCACCTACCATTCTCACTCTCTCTCTCTCTCTTTCTCTCTATCTGTATCTATCTATCTATCTATCTATCTATCTATCTATCTATCTATCTATCTATCTATCTATATCTATCTAATTTTTAAACATCTTCTGTTTCGTTGTATTTCCCATGTACTACATAATTGTGTCTTCTCTTATATGTTGACCAGTGAAGTTTCTCCTTCCTTGGTGAAGATGAGCACTATTTCATATTGTATCTACACGAATACGAGCTCAATCTTATTTTATATTTACATAAGTATAGTCGTGGAGTGGAGTGACGATATAGCCGTGGAGTGGGGTGACGATATAGCCGTGGAGTGGAGTGACGATATAGCCGTGGAGTGTAGTGACGATATAGTCGTGAAGTGGAGTGACGATATAGCCGTGAAGTGGAGTGACGATATAGCCGTGAAGTGGAGTGACGATATAGCCGTGGAGTGTAGTGACGATATAGCCGTGGAGTGGGGTGACGATATAGCCGTAGAGTGGAGTGACGATATAGCCGTAGAGTGGAGTGACGATATAGCCGTGGAGTGGAGTGACGATATAGCCGTGGAGTGGAGTGACGATATAGCCGTGGAGTGGAGTGACGATATAGCCGTGGAGTGGAGTGACGATATAGCCGTGAAGTGGAGTGACGATATAGCCGTGGAGTGGAGTGACGATATAGCCGTGAAGTGGAGTGACGATATAGCCGTGGAGTGGAGTGACGATATAGCCGTGGAGTGGAGTGACGATATAGCCATGGAGTGGAGTGACGATATACCCTTGGAGTGGAGTGACGATATAGCCGTGGAGTGGAGTGACGATATAGCCGTGGAGTGGAGTGACGATATAGCCTTGGAGTGGAGTGACGATATAGCCGTGGAGTGGAGTGACGATATAGCCGTGGAGTGGAGTGACGATATAGCCGTGGAGTGGAGTGACGATATAGCCGTGGAGTGGAGTGACGATATAGCCTTGGAGTGGAGTGACGATATAGCCGTGAAGTGGAGTGACGATATAGCCGTGAAGTGGAGTGACGATATAGCCGTGGAGTGGAGTGACGATATAGCCGTGGAGTGGAGTGACGATATAGCCATGGAGTGGAGTGACGATATAGCCGTGGAGTGGAGTGACGATATAGCCGTGGAGTGGGGTGACGATATAGTCGTGGAGTGGAGTGACGATATAGCCGTGGAGTGGAGTGACGATATAGCCGTGGAGTGGAGTGACGATATAGCCGTGGAGTGGAGTGACGATATAGCCGTGGAGTGGAGTGACGATATAGCCGTGGAGTGGAGTGACGATATAGTCGTGGAGTGGAGTGACGATATAGCCGTGGAGTGGAGTGACGATATAGCCGTGGAGTGGAGTGACGATATAGCCGTGGAGTGGAGTGACGATATAGCCGTGGAGTTGGGTGACGATATAGCCGTGGAGTGGGGTGACGATATAGCCGTGGAGTGGAGTGACGATATAGCCGTGGAGTGAAGTGACGATATAGCCGTGGAGTGGAGTGACGATATAGCCGTGGAGTTGGGTGACGATATAGCCGTGGAGTGGGGTGACGATATAGCCGTGGAGTGGAGTGACGATATAGCCGTGGAGTGGGGTGACGATATAGCCGTGGAGTGGAGTGACGATATAGCCGTAGAGTGGAGTGACGATATAGCCGTAGAGTGGAGTGACGATATAGCCGTGGAGTGGAGTGACGATATAGCCGTGGAGTGGGGTGACGATATAGCCGTAGAGTGGAGTGACGATATAGCCGTGGAGTGGAGTGACGATATAGCCGTGGAGTGGAGTGACGATATAGCCGTGGAGTGGAGTGACGATATAGCCGTGGAGTGGAGTGACGATATAGTTGTGGAGTGGAGTGACGATATAGCCGTAGAGTGGAGTGAAGATATAGCCGTAGAGTGGAGTGAAGATATAGCCGTGGAGTGGAGTGACGATATAGCCGTGGAGTGGAGTGACGATATAGCCGTGGAGTGTAGTGACGATATAGCCGTGGAGTGGAGTGACGATATAGCCGTGGAGTGTAGTGACGATATAGCCGTAGAGTGTAGTGACGATATAGCCGTGGAGTGTAGTGACGATATAGCCGTGGAGTGGAGTGACGATATAGCCGTGGAGTGGAGTGACGATATAGCCATGGAGTGTAGTGACGATATAGCCGTGGAGTGTAGTGACGATATAGCCGTGGAGTGGAGTGACGATATAGCCGTGGAGTGGAGTGACGATATAGCCGTGGAGTGGAGTGACGATATAGCCGTGGAGTGTAGTGACGATATAGCCGTGGAGTGTAGTGACGATATAGCCGTGGAGTGGAGTGACGATATAGCCGTGGAGTGGAGTGACGATATAGCCATGGAGTGGAGTGACGATATAGCCGTGGAGTGGAGTGACGATATAGCCGTGGAGTGTAGTGACGATATAGCCGTGGAGTGTAGTGACGATATAGCCGTAGAGTGGAGTGACGATATAGCCGTGGAGTGTACTGACGATATAGCCGTGGAGTGGAGTGACGATATAGCCGTGGAGTGTAGTGACGATATAGCCGTGGAGTGGAGTGACGATATAGCCGTGGAGTGTAGTGACGATATAGCCGTGGAGTGTAGTGACGATATAGCCGTAGAGTGGAGTGACGATATAGCCGTGGAGTGTAGTGACGATATAGCCGTGGAGTGGAGTGACGATATAGCCGTGGAGTGGAGTGACGATATAGCCGTGGAGTGGAGTGACGATATAGCCGTGGAGTGGAGTGACGATATAGCCGTGGAGTAGAGTGACGATATAGCCGTGGAGTGGAGTGACGATATAGCCGTGGAGTAGAGTGACGATATAGCCGTGGAGTGGAGTGACGATATAGCCGTGGAGTGGAGTGACGATATAGCCGTGGAGTGGGGTGACGATATAGCCGTGGAGTGGAGTGACGATACAGCCGTGGAGTGGAGTGACGATATAGCCGTGGAGTGGAGTGACGATATAGCCGTGGAGTGGAGTGACGATATAGCCGTGGAGTGGGGTGACGATATAGCCGTGGAGTGGGGTGACGATATAGCCGTGGAGTAGAGTGACGATATAGCCGTGGAGTGGAGTGACGATATAGCCGTGGAGTGGAGTGACGATATAGCCATGGAGTGGAGTGACGATATAGCCTTGGAGTGGAGTGACAATATAGCCGTGGAGTGGAGTGACGATATAGCCGTGGAGTGGGGTGACGATATAGCCGTGGAGTGGAGTGACGATATAGCCTTGGAGTGGAGTGACGATATAGCCTTGGAGTGGAGTGACGATATAGTTGTGGAGTGGAGTGACGATATAGTCGTGAAGTGGAGTGACGATATAGCCGTGGAGTGGGGTGACGATATAGCCGTGGAGTGTAGTGACGATATAGCCGTGGAGTGGGGTGACGATATAGCCGTGGAGTGGAGTGACGATATAGTCGTGAAGTGGAGTGACGATATAGCCGTGGAGTGGGGTGACGATATAGCCGTGGAGTGTAGTGACGATATAGCCGTGGAGTGGAGTGACGATATAGCCTTGGAGTGGAGTGACGATATAGCCTTGGAGTGGAGTGACGATATAGCCGTGGAGTGGAGTGACGATATAGCCGTGGAGTGGAGTGACGATATAGCCGTGGAGTGGAGTGACGATATAGCCGTGGAGTGGAGTGACGATATAGCCGTGGAGTGGAGTGACGATATAGCCTTGGAGTGTAGTGACGATATAGCCGTGGAGTGGGGTGACGATATAGCCGTGGAGTGGAGTGACGATATAGCCTTGGAGTGGAGTGACGATATAGCCGTGGAGTGGAGTGACGATATAGCCGTGGAGTGGAGTGACGATATAGCCGTGGAGTGTAGTGACGATATAGTCGTGGAGTGGAGTGACGATATAGCCGTGGAGTGGAGTGACGATATAGCCGTGGAGTGGAGTGACGATATAGCCGTGGAGTGGAGTGACGATATAGTCGTGAAGTGGAGTGACGATATAGTCGTGAAGTGGAGTGACGATATAGCCGTGGAGTGGAGTGACGATATAGCCGTGGAGTGTAGTGACGATATAGTCGTGGAGTGGAGTGACGATATAGCCGTGGAGTGGAGTGACGATATAGCCTTGGAGTGGAGTGACGATATAGCCGTGGAGTGTAGTGACGATATAGCCGTGAAGTGGAGTGACGATATAGCCGTGGAGTGTAGTGACGATATAGTCGTGAAGTGGAGTGACGATATAGCCGTGAAGTGGAGTGACGATATAGCCGTGGAGTGTAGTGACGATATAGCCGTGAAGTGGAGTGACGATATAGCCGTGGAGTGTAGTGACGATATAGTCGTGGAGTGGAGTGACGATATAGCCGTGGAGTGGAGTGACGATATAGCCTTGGAGTGGAGTGACGATATAGCCGTGGAGTGGAGTGACGATATAGTCGTGGAGTGGGGTGACGATATAGTCGTGGAGTGGGGTGACGATATAGCCGTGAAGTGGGGTGACGATATAGTCGTGAAGTGGAGTGACGATATAGCCGTGGAGTGGAGTGACGATATAGCCGTGGAGTGGAGTGAAGATATATCCATATGTTCATTTTAATTAAGTTGTGACTTCAAAGTTGAATACTTTAGAGAGCAGACGACATTTGCACGATTATTGAAAGACTTCTTGTATTTTTCTCCTTGTCTCCATTTTAGTGATTTCATGTATGTCATACTGTTCCCACAATTGGTGTGTGTCCTGTGGGTCAGCATGACCAATACTTACGGGATGGTCTCCAGTTATTTCGTAGCTCTCATTATACGCATCTTAAGCGGTGACCCGACGTTAGGCATACCAGCTGTGATCAAGTATCCAATGTATGAGGAAGAAACTGGAACACAGCTGTTTCCGTTCAGGTCAGTACTTTTTTTTTTCTTTGCCTCCTCGATAGTCTTAGCTTCTGTTTCATTGTATAAAGCTACAACAGAATATTTTTTAAGATTTGAAAGTTATTTTGTATTAAGATTTCGTCCATCTGCATTATTCCCTTTTCTTCTTATCTTATACATTACAGACGTTACTTTCTATGTTATACATTTTATTATTAGCGTTTATTTTGTATTAAGATTAATTTCGTCAATCTCAATGATTACTTTTATTCTTATCTTATAAATTACAGACGTTACTTTCTATGTTAAACTTTTTATTATTAGCGTTTATTTTGTATTAAGATTAATTTCGTCAATCTCAATGATTACTTTTATTCTTATCTTATAAATTACGGACGTTACTTTCTATGTACTATACTTTTTATTATTAGTGTTTCTTGACTGTGAGTGGTCACTTTCACATTTTGTGCCTAAAGGTGTGTTGAATTAATTGGTTTTCAATCAGATTCAGCTTTCATCATGACATCAAGCGCATTAATCCTGTCGCTTTATTTACGTTTGACTAAATGTGTGTGTGATGTTGACGGTCTGATGTAATACTATCAATAAGTTACATTACACATGCTTTCTCTCTTATCTTATCTTATATAATACAGACGTTACTTCAAAAAAAAGAAGATGATTACGTCCTACGCGTCATGCATTCAGTCATGCATATTAACCAATGACTTAAATTCTGCCAAGTCACAGGTTTTCCTGACTAGCTCAGGCAACCCATTCCATGCTCTAATAGCACTAGGGAAGAAGGAGTATTTGTACAAATTTGTCCTAGCATATGGGACGAGGAATGTGTCTTTATGTGGCCAACTTAGATTTAACAGATCATTTTACTTTATTTTTTGTTTGAAGATTATTATATCCTGGTGAGGCAGTTAACCAAAATGTCCAGAAGGGGAGCGGGAAGGTTTCGAACTGGGAACTTCGAGACGGCAGTACAGATGGCACTCCGCAAGACCAGACAGCCATCCTGGTTTAATCAAACTCCTACTTCTAATGATGTTATCTAATGAGGTTATCTTTGAATCCTGGGATTGAAAACAATGGGATTATAAGCCATAAGAAATACAATGAAAATGTTTTGCTATGAATTGGTTAGAAATGAAGACCTTTCCGGTTAATGATTATAGCAGGATTCCATTCTACAAATTTTCGCTTTGTAATCTGATGGGAGACTTGTAAAATTTCTAGGAAAATCGTGACAGCCGTTTTAACAATACCCGTCCACCAATTTGATTCCTGAACCTAATGAAGAATTCGCAAGCTAATAGGAGGAAAAGTCAAAATATCAAGTCATCATGGTAAGGAACGAAAGTTGGATGTTTCATCTTCTGTTTTTAAATTGATTTTGTAAGCTTTCTTTTTTTGTATCTACAGAACTTTTAGCATGATCTGCGGCTTTGTAACTTTGATCGTTGTCTCAGCCATTACCAACTTCCTGTTCGCTAATGGTTATTTTCCCATCGAGTACGACTTCTTCAGCTGCCAGCGTCAAAGAACGTACCAGAACCGCAGCAACGAGCATCAAAAAATGGAAGTTAAGAAGAAACTTCTACAGCAGCAGGATCTCATCATTAATGGAGATTCGAAACAGTAGCTCGGGAGTCATTGGGTACCTAGCAAAACACGATTACTTATTTAAACAGATGTTGTCGGCCTATGAGCCACGAACTGGGCTTTCCAAGCATCAGGTCTTGCCTGGAGGGTATATATTTATAAAAGCTCCTCCTTGGTGGTCATGGTACACAGATTCTCATGTGGTCGAAAAACGTTAACAAGGGCACAAAGAGCAAGAAGTCTGAAATCTATAATATATTTGCGAAACACCACTCATATTCTGTATATATGACCATAACCTAATCACTAATTAACATGAACAGATAGGCTAAATCTTGGGATTTACAATAGACTTGGATCACAATGCAAGTTTTAAGCTCCCTCTCCCCTTTTTTTTTTTTTATCTCCTATAGGGTTACACAACTAGCATTTCAATGTTAAGTTGCATGTAAGGTAGGAATAGGATACATCTATATATATAAGTTTTACTACAAGTTTTACTATGTAGCAATTAAATATTGGTGAGTGTGTCAAGAGATTTGCCTAATAGGTTCTGGGTGTGATATTCACTGCATGAAATCTTTTTTTTTTTTCCATCCATTCTCACACATTTGAAAGAAAATGATTTAGAAAATTGTTAGAAAGTTTGAAATTGTGATAGTTCTATTAAATATAGTTTCATGGTCTTCTGAACCTTTTTTATTTTGTTTATTAAAAGTAAACAAAAAAACAATATAGTTCAGGGATATAGCATTTATATCCCACTTCATTTCTGTTAGCTTCTTTTATTCTCAGTAGTTTATATAATTTTATAAGAACAAGTATGATTAGTAAATGTGATTTTAGAACACACACACAAAATATGTTAAATATTTATTGTGAAGCTCAGCCTTACAAATAGCCATAATATTTCTACTTATAATAATAATAATCTTTATTGTCCGTATGAAAATTTGTCTTACCCCAAACAAAAAACATTATAACTATAACTTAGAAGTAATATAGACAAACAAATGGTGGCTCCTAAAAAAATAAATAACACATGTCACATGTCATGGTAAGTTAACACACTGAATAAATAACTATACATATAAATGTCTATAAAAATATAACAAGTAAAAGGCACTCTTGAGAAATCTTTGGTGAACAGCAGACATTATTGATAATAAACTATTGCTTCAACACTTTTCATGAGTCTTTTTTATTTTAAAATAATCATTTTTTTGATTTCAATGTCAAAATGGGGCAATAAAAAAATACATGATATAAATACAATTCACTAAACCTAAAGAGTCTTTTTTTTTTTTTGCTATGTACATCTTAAAAAAATGTGGAAATGGAGAGATGATATCATTTCCCAAATTAAAAGATATTGAAAAATAAAAATGTCCTCAATATTAAAGGATAACGTTACAGGCGAGCCAGAGACCTGCACATGCTGCCATAACGTCTGCAAGGTCTAGGAAGTGAGAGTCCTGAGAGCCCATGATGAAAAGAATGCACCATAAATTTATTAGTTTAAGTTTAATACTGTTTTTGATGTTGCAATAATAAAAACAACAACAAAAAAACACTCCAGTTTCCTAGCATAGTTATTCTTAAAAGAATCCATTTGTTGTTTTTTTTTACAAATTACATCATTCCAAAAGCTATTTAAGAAAGCGTTAGGAGCTGTTAGAATTAAATGATATTTGTATTGAGAATATTTAATTTTATGTTTTTATGCTTTTTTTCTCTCTAGAAAACATGTGAATTAAACTTATTCAAGCTTATAATGTACAGGATCGAATTGCCTAATTGTAAATAATAAATATATTCCAAATACTGTTTCAAATAGTAAATAGTTTTAAAGTCTATTACATTAGTTTTCATACAATGTCAAATTTATTTCCATAAAGTTTTATTGCAGTATAAAAATATGATCTTGCAAAGCTGCTATATCTGGATAGTTTTGAATGAATACATGAAAATAACTATTCTGTTTAATATCAGGTTAAGTAGTAATTAGTTAATGCTTACATTTAAAAAATATTAAGAATAAAACACCTGTTACACATATAATAAACTCATGAATACATGAAAATACATTTTGATAGTAAAGTCATTACAGCGATGCATGAATATTCTTCTCAAACTAATCACTATTATGACATTTGACCAAGAAGTTTTCCTAGTGTTAGAATTTCCTATTTTTTCACACTCCACTCCAGTGTGTGTGTGTGTGTGGGGGGGGTAGCTGAGTGGTAAAGCACTTGACTACTGAACCAAGAGGTACCAGGTTCAAATCTTGATGAAGACTGGGATCTTGAATTCGGGGGATATTGTAGGGTGCCTCTGAGTACACCCAACTCTAATGGGTATCTGAGTTTAGTTGGGTAAAGTAAAGGTCCTTGTGCTGGCCACATGACACCCTTGTTAACTGTCTGACATAAAACCATTACATTATATGCCCTATAGATACCAAGGTCTAAAAGGGGTACTTTATTTTTTTACTCCGGTGGTGTCCATCTTTATAAACTTAGTGGGCCAGATAAATTTTGGACGGGTCACAGGCCACATCACAGCATAAATCTTGTCAAGCCCCGATGGAATCCTTTACCCTTTTATTATGCAAATTGAACAGAAGTTTCAAATGGGTGGATAACACTGCAATGCAGTGAACAGCCATTTTGGATAAGAAGTTCCAACCATAATTAATTAATCACTGTATCATAGTAGATTGTAAATATAGCATACATACCCCACCTCCCAAAGAAATAATTTTTAATAAATGTCTTAAAGTCTTAACAATTACATGAATAAATATGGCTAAATATAATAGGTCAAGTTCCATCACAAGACCTATAAATTATATTGGAGGTGCGCAAACCGCAAATGATGACGTCAATTTTCAAATTTATTTCATCATTTAGTTGTGGAGACCATAAAATAAATAAACCTTTTTTGAGTGAACATAGAAGAAATTAAATGAATTTTTTTTTTCTTCAATTGTTTCACTTTGTTTTAGAAAATATTAAAACCAAGACAACTTTATGATGTTAAAATACAAATAATACAAAAACTTAAACCAAACTGTAATGGACCAGAAAATTTTTGTTCTTCACATAAAAATATATTGGAATACAAACGCGTGTGGTAAACATAGATATGTAAAAAAAAAATTTTAAAGACATAATATAATGAGCATCCATTAGGTGTCAAAAACAGTGAACACCATAATTTCCAGCACCAGAATGGCTCTGCCAAAACATCCTGTTTCACAATAACATAGGCAAGATATACGGGATAGTTTGGACATTACAGCTGTACTCAGTTCCTACCAAGGAAATACATGAAATACAGACCCACCATTTTAAAATCACTTCTTTACTACGAAAAAAAAAATTGCAAAGCTCTTTAGTGTTATGCATGACCTTTGATGATATTATAAGTCCTGGAAGACAGGCTGAAACCCACAGGGTAAGGGAAAGGTTGAGAGACCAAACCAAACATGATGGAGATTGGCAGACCAAGAAATAAAGAAAGATGGCAGAATGGACATGGACTTAATTGAGGGAAATTGCCAGAACAGAGTCTGATGGCAAAGTACTGTTGCAGCCCTATGCTACTCTGGGAGTCAAAAGGACTAAGTCAAGTCAAAGTAAGTCAATAAGCACTGAAGCTTTTCTATAAAAAAAAAATTAAAAGCAAACATTCTAATAATTACAAAAGCATAAAATCTTATACATTAATGTTCACAAAGAGAAATTTAATAAATAAATAATGAACAGACTTCTATGACTAGTCAGATAATTGGTAACAGCAATATAAATATTAATGCTCTGAAAAGATTTTTCATAAAATGGAATGTTAAATAATGACTAAAAATATAATACAATCAGCATTTTAAAATCTACAACAATGTTGTTTTTTTTTGCTTAAGAGAAATAACATACAACAACAGTTTGCCAGATTTTGATATTTTTACACAACCGAGTTCCATTACATTTGGTAAATAGATTTTAATAATGGTTTCTTTTGCTAGTTTCCCTTAGTAACTTTGCCAGCCCAAGCAAGTCTGGCTATTTGTCAGCATTAAATAAACATAGATACAAAAAAAAAAAAAAATTGTGCAAAATTTCAACTTGATCAGAGTATGGGTGTACAAACATTTTACCAGACAGAGTGAGTTGATATAAGCTTTGTAAAACAAAATTGTTAGGTCCAAAAGAATTGAGAAGCTTCGTTATGTTCAAAATTGTCAAGGGGCCAGATATGTCGAATATCACAGTCCTAAAGGATAATAGTCCCCTGTAAAAGTGCAACTGCATTTTTTCAACTACAGCTCAACATACTTTATGCCAACAGATAAAAACAGATATTATCAAGCTTATCTAAATTACACATTTAGAATAAAACAAACCGTAGGATTAATAAAAATGGGTTGTGGCTGAGTGGTAAAGCACTTGGCTTCTGAACCGGTGGTCCCAGGTTAGAGTCCTGGTGAAGACACGGATTTTTAATTTTGGGACCTTTAGCTCTTTAGTGTGCCTCTGAGTCCACCCAACTCTAATGGGTACCAGACATTAGTTGGGGAAAAGTAAAGGCAGATGGTCTTTATGCTTGCCACATGATACCCTTGTTAACTGTGGGCCACAGAAACAGATGAACTTTACATCATCTGCATAATAGACTGCATGGTCTGAATGGGAACTTTAGGATAAATAGAATGCATACACCACATTGCAGTTAGAAATGATCTGCAGATTATTCATGACAAGTACATGAGCTGGAGAATCACTAGCACTACAAATGACTAGCAAAGCTAAGTTGAATGTCATGGTTGCAGGCAAAAAGCTGAATAGAAAAGTATTTTTTTTTAATGACCTTACTTCCAATTAAACAGCTATTTTGAATTTAAAATCATCATTTACTAAAATGATATTTAAAAAAAAAAAAAAAAAAAAAATGATCATTAAAAAAATAAGAGATATACAACTTGAAAAATTTCTAGCAGCAAATTTTTATGGGATCTCTTTTTGGTAACCCCTCAAAAAAATAAACATTTGATACATGTTTTGTGAAACAAAAGAATTATAATTAATATTAGCATTACCATTGTATCAAAGAGATTATTTAAGCGTTGATAGAGGCACCTGTTTACACTTTCAAGAGATTCTAAAAAATACTATGAAAGATGTAGGACAGTCATAAATGTTGACTTGATTACACTTTTTCCTTCATTTAAACCAGTGGTTCCCAAACTTTTTTGTCTCGTAGACCCCTTAAAAGTCTTCGGGGTCTATGTAGACTACTTTGAGAATCAGATTTAAACAATGATTTTTATTTTAAAGGAATTGAAATATAAAATAGCAAGAAAAAAAAATCAATTGGCAAACATTAAAATATTGAATGGCTTATTTTCCTTACTAATATGAAAAAAAAAAAAAAAAAAGAATATGATTTTAAACAGAATCTGGATAAAAAAGGGGTGTGGAGCTTATGGTAACAAATTATTAAATTGTTAAAATGTTAGAGATCATACTACACACAACAAATAAAAGACTAATGCTCTTATAACCATACTACAAAGCTATAACAATAATTAGTTTTACAATTCTTTTTCTTCTGTCTCTTTAGGCTTGCTATCAGGCAGCTCATCTTCAATCATACATTTCTCCTGTATTCCATTTTCTTCAACAACTATTTTTTCTGAGGTAGTGACAGGTGAACATTTGAGAAGCACTGGACCTAATAGTGAGATTAGAAATGAGCCTATGGGGGCTGTCAGTAATATAGACAGCACTGCTAAATTCAGAACCTGAAAAGAAAACAATGATGTCATTTAAACTTTATAGTTTTAATGGCATTCAAGAGAAATCTCTATCATTATTTAGAAACAAAAAATGTAACCACTTTGAAACATTTTATAAATGGAAATGCTTAAAAGATCAAATCAATAAACAGCTATAATCAATTCAGGCTACATAGAAACAGAACTTGTTATTTGTTATTTGACATCAGTATTTTATCTTTTGCTAAGAATAATTAAGTTACTGTTATTCAACAACCTTATGCTGATTGGTGTTCAATGTTTTCTCCCTTTGTTAATTTAAATTAGGCTTTGCCTAAAATATTTCTTTGCTAAAAATAAAAAGGGAGTTATCTGAAAGAACAACAGCTGAATCTCAATCACTGCAACCAACTAATTTAAAAAAAAACAAGCTCTACAAATACCCAATTTACTGACTGTAAACTAGGAAGCAGAACCACATGCTAACAACTCAAAATTATGACTCTCTAGAACCAAGTGATAGGAAAACTTGAGCTGATATTTGCGAGGCATATTGTATCTGAACATTCCAAAATTGAGTGTTTACTACAGTCAATTCCATTGCAGCCAAGTACAGCATCTACCTATTCAATCCCATTACAGCTGAAAACGGCCACTCATCACTTGGTCTACAAACTATTATACAGCAATGTATTAAAAGCAAATAAAATTTCACTAGATACATTACTAGGAGAGGCCAAGGGAGCTTACTATCACCTATCAGCTTTCAATTTCAGCAATGTTTCTAAATCGTGGCACTGGGTTGTCATGATGATTTTACTGAATTATTTAATAGAAAATTTTAATGATGAAAATGAAACCAGTGATTTAGACTAAATCTAGACGTGAGTATGCATTATTCTAAAATTTTCTTTGCAAACTTTTGCCCAAGACCAAGCTGATTTTGAAAATTGTAGGTTGAGCGCATTGTCATATGTACGCATGAAAGATTTATATAGAAAAGCACACATTGTTTATACTGTAATGTAAAGTAATAAATTCTGATTATATTGCAATAGGATTTATAATATTATCTTTGGAAATAGATTTTTTTATTGACATTTTTGTGAACCTACTTATATTTCTTGTGGGTTAGTATTTGAGAAGTCTAAAACTTAGAGTGGTCCAGAATTGAATAGGTCAAGTAGTGCTATTTTAAATTGATGTGACAATGGTTAGGGAAAGTCTTTCAATAACCAATATTCCCAACGGTGACCGGTCATTTCATCCCCAGTCACTTCATCCCCGGTCACATTATCCCCTGGTCACTTCATCCCCAATTAAATATTTTATATATAAATATGATTATGTAGAATGCTTTTTGACATTTTATGACTTGTTACTAATGCGTTTATAGTGTTTCCTCTTCCACTTTGTATTCTTAATGAGAAATCTTATATTATATTGTAAATCTGGGTGTGTACTTAGTTATAGCGCTTCTATTGTATGTGGGGGTTGTAATATCATAATATTATCCGGATCAAAGGCCAAGGTTTAATGGAAGTAGTAAAAAATCATTTGAGAGATAGAAGTGCGATAAGAATAATAATGATCATGCCGCTGATAACTTATCATCAAAGGCCAAGGTGTGGAGCAAGTAGTGGAAGTCTTTTGAGAGATAGAAGTGTGATTACAATAATTATGACCGTGCCGCTGATAACTTATCATCAAAGGCCAAGCTGTGGTGAAAGTACGAATATGTTTTACTTTATTTTATTTTTCAATCGCTCTTTCTTGAAAATGGGCGCGTCATTTTTAGCCTTGAAATAAGGTTTTATTTTTTTCTAACAAAGGCGGAGTTCACCCATCCTCGTGATATCATGTCGCCTGTATAAGTTTTGCTTTAATTCCTTTTAAACATTAACGTGTTACAATTTTGTCATTTAAATAAAAAATGAATACATTAAATATTGCTAATTTCATGATGTTTTAAAATTACAATTTGTTAGATAAAAATGATCAGATGAACAGATGATGAAAATATCAGGGGATGAAATGACTGGGGATGAAGTGACCAGGGGATGAAATGACCAGGGATGAAGTGACCGGGGGATGAAGTGACCAGGGGATGAAGTGACCAGAGGATGAAATGACCGGGGATGAAATGACCGGGAACCAAAACAACCATTCCCAACAGTCGATAGCTATAAGAAAGGCGAAATTCACATCAACAAGTCTAGTAAATTTTTTATGGGTCAGTAAATGTATCAATTTTTTTTTAGCTAAACAAATCATTGCACAGACCAAAAACAAATAGCAAGATTCTGTTTTGACAAACAACTTGGTGAAGTACCTGTTTGCCGAGAGTCTGAGCTGCAACATCATTATTTTTCTTTGCCAAGTCAAAAGCCACAGTACCAATAGCAGCCTACAGATAAAATAAAAATAAATTTAAGGATAAAAATAAAGGTTTCAACACATTCATTTATATCAGTCATTTTATTCAAGTTTTAAATTTAACTAAATGTTATTAACCTATCAACGCCATCAAACATGTACTTCACCAAAAGCATTGTCTTTTGATAATGTATAGTTAGTGGCACATGAGTTCAGATTAAGTTACACCAAACCAATTACTTACTCAGTGCATTTCTCTACTTTAAAAAAAAAAAAAAAATTCTTAACATTAAATAATTTTGAATCAGGCATAAAAAATACAGTTAATACAATCAACATTTGAGCATAACATTATTTAGAAATTTCTTTCAGCACTGCATAATAGCTTTAATAGTAAATATATATATATATGTTTAAATATATAATTTAAATATAAATATATATTCATTGTTTTTTCTTGACATTCTCTCTTTAATTTTTCTCCCTCTTGTTCCATTATTTGTCCTTCTCTTATATTTTCACCTTATATCATATACAAATGCATTATATATTTTCTGCTACAATTTAAGTAATACAAAATATCCATTGTGATTCACAATTAGAAAAATTGCAAATTTGTTTGTTTTTTTCTTCGGAAGAGCAAAATATTTTATCAATATGGAAAAAAGGATAATCTCTTATAGGTTTTATGAATTTACTATTCCATGGTAATTTATAAGCAGAAGTAGGTAATAAGACAGGTCAAATAATATGTCCTTTGGTCAAACAATATGTCCTTTGGTCAAACAATATGTACTTTGGTCAAACAATGTCCTTCAGTCAAACACTATGTTCTTGGGTCAAACAATGTCCTTCAGTCAAACAATATGTCCTTCGGTCAAACAATATGTCCTTCACCATTCAACAACTCCAGGAATATTTTTAGAGTGAAAAACCAGCCACATTGAATCATATAAATCAAATTGCAAAAAAAAATAAAAAATTTAACTCTTTTTTTGTTTTGCAAACTTTGAAAGCTAATAAAAATAGTAAAAAATGGCAATATAAACCTGAACAGTTGCCTTAGGTAACCAGGCCATAGCTACAAAAAGTCTTTCCTTGTAGTTGAGATTTGTGAAGAAGACTGACAAGAATGAGACAGTGATCCTGAACACCAAGCCAATCACCAGAACGGCTATACCAAGACCTACAATTCAAAAATGGAAAAACATAATTAGTTCAAAGAAATGATGGAAACTAATATCTTTCTAGATTAACAATGAGCCAAAAAAAACATTAATATGACTGGGCCACAAAATGATTTTAACCCAAAAAAAAATTTAATTGTAAAGCAAGCATTCAAAGAGGTGACAGCTCAGCAGCAAAAAAGCTGCTAGAAGAAGAAGAAGAATCAAGCATTCTGTCCAAAGAAAAGCCTTTGTAGAAGACAGGAGCTTTGTCTGCATCAGATGAGGAAAAATAATAATAATAAGGCTTGTCTTCGAGGTCCAAGATTAAAGAGGAATGCATTATTTTCCATGGCTATGTATCCACAGCTCAGACCTACATATTTTGCCACATCCAGTGCAGACATAACCATTTTCCACCAGTGGTCGATTAAGCTTTTCTTTGGGCTGTGTACATCAGTCCTCAGCCGTAGATCTGTTTTTGGCCTTAAACGTGTATCCCGCAGACTTTGTAAGTGAACAGATAGATGGTGAACTAAGTAATGAAATGCTTTTTTTTTTTTTTTGTTAAACTATTATTTTACAACAACAAAAGCACATGAGGAAAAAAAAAAAGTTTTACCAATAACATCATAGTCTAACTTCATTACGTCCACTTCTGAACCAATGAGACCAAACAGAAATGGTTGGAATATCATCCACAACACTCCAAGAACTTCCTCAACAGGATTCTGTAACAGGAAAGTTTGTAAACAATAAAATTAACAAATCAAAATATTAAGGAATTCGATATAACAGATATAAATAAAAAGAATATGCTGTTATTGGGGGTGTGGTGGCTGAGTGGTTAAGTACTTGGATTCCAAACCTGTGGTCTTAGGCTCAAATCTCGGTGAAGACTGGGATTTTAAATTTCGGAATTTTTAGGGCACCCCTGAGTTCACCCAACTTTCATGGGTACCTAACATTAGTTGGGGAAGTGTAAAGGTGATTGGTCATTGTGCTGGCCACATGACATCCTACTCGTTAACTGTTGGCCAAAAAAATCAGATGACCTTAACATGATTTGCCCTATAGACTTTATTATTGCAGTTATTTACTGTAAATGATAGGGATATTTTGTTAGGAAAAAGAAAAACAATTTATACAGGAAAGCCTACTGGACCAAAGTTATTGCACAGGACGTTTGTCCTTTTGGTCTATTTGCAGCAGGAGAAGGCTTCAGGGCTCAAACATCAAGTGTTTCTTATATTTGTTCACCTCTGCAGCAGTAACTCTTAAATTGTCAGCAAAATGAAACAGAGAATCCTGATTGATCTGCCATAGAACGTTTTGCCTTGAAGGACAATTACTATTTTTTTTTGTTTTATTTTAAATTAATCTATCGCTTTTATTGATCTCAAGGTAATATTGTTAAAATAATTTTGGTAAGCTATAATTTAAGAAGCATATATAAATCTGCAGGAAAAAAAAGCAAGCAAAATGAACGTTCTTTTAAGAAAAGACAATGTTTTAATCATTCTATAACACTCAAATTTTACTAATAAGAAGAATTATTGTCCAGCCTAAAGTAGAATATGCATATGGTAAATTATTCTTTCATTTGAACTAAATTTCATAGTGTGTATTTTTGTAAACACATTCAAAGACATGCCATCAGCTGGGATCAGTATCAATAAAAAATTTTAAAATAAATGTTTCACGTTTCAGAATTGAAGATAATTTACTTCCTAGTCCAAACATCCTGCAGGACGGTGAGGAATGGCAGAAGGCAGGGGCTTGGAACCATCAAGTAGTCAGAACTAGGGTTTCATTTTCTGAATGGTATTTTTCTGTCCTGACAAAATATCACTCTCATTAAGTCCATAACTGCAATGAATTTTCCTTTTAAGTGCAGATTTCTTTCATTTTGAAAGGTTTACATACTTTGTTATCAAAATGGGCTTTTACCATTCATTTCATTTGAAATGAAGGTTAGTTTGACCCTAATAAGATGACTTACTTTACTACTCTCTTTCCACTCTGACCTCCACCTTACAGCTGCAACGAAGGGTACAGTCAGGGCTGCAAGTGGTCCTGCACCTGACCAGTGGAGCTTTATACTTCCAAATATGGCCATCAGTCCCATGAACATTAAAAGAACAGATCTAAAGAGAAGCTGGAGTTTCTGTGAATGGAGATATAAATTAGCATTTGGTTAGACAATCCAATACTTGCTAATAGTGGTCTATAATATTTCATAATTTTATCTAATGATTTACAATTGTTTTTATTTTTATTTTAGGTGGTAGGTACCCAACCATACTTGAAAATCAAAATACATTTTTGACAGTATTATAGCAGTTCGGAATAACTAATTTTCTGTTGCATCATTTAGCACTGTGGGAATGTTTCAATAAGCAGGATAGCAGAGCATCTCGATCCAGATATGGCCCCTGGGCCAGGGTTGGTACATCACTGCTTTAAGTCCACTTGTAGTCAGAGAATTCATATACAAATTATGATCACAGGTAACAGGTTTACACCTGAGGTCTTTTGTCAATAATGCTTATGAACCACTAATTATATACCAGTAGTTATGTTTTTTTTTAAATTTCACCATCCTGAGAGCTGTCCAAAGAGTACTTACACTAGTTTTCTGTGGAATGTACCAAAGTATAACTCCTCCTACAATACCATAAGTCACACCAGAGAGCACTTCTAGAGGGCCTTTGAAAAGTGTCCAAACAATATCACCTGTGACATAACAAGTAGGATATATAGGGAGACTTTCTAAAATATTTAGAACAAAAACAAAAGTCACTGAAAGAACAAAAACAGATGTATTTTTTAAAAAGATATAAAAACACCAATTTGCAGTAACTTTTTATGCAAGAAAATTACTATAAAGTTTAAGAAAGAAATACAAAGTTTGAATCCACTTCAGTGAATATTATTGTTGGTTACCCATGTCAGATTTCAGCAGCCTTATAGAGAAAAGCTTTTACTGAAGATTTTTGAAATAAATATGTACTACAATGTGTACACATAGAGACAAACAAGTTTTAAAACAAAAATTTAAAAAGATAATTTGTATCAGTTTTTGTTGAGTCAGAAGTCGGAAAGCACTACCAAAGTATAAACTTTGTCACATGTAAATTATGAGTGAGTCTGGTGTGAATGTACACTTTGGTTTCTTATAGTTATAATGTTTTTTGTTTGGTGTAATGCACAAATTGTAAGACAAATTTCCTTACGGATAACAAAGATTATTATTATTATTATTAAAGAAGACAAAAATGATCTTTTATTAATTAACTCTTGAAGTTCTTGTTTTGTTTTACATGTTTCAGTGTTCCTTAAGAATTGAAGAGTATTACATCCTAGCCCAAATCTCCTACAGAACATTGAGGGATGGAGGTGTGCAGGTTGACTTTGTCATAGGCACATGTAGTGAGCTTAGTACCTGATTCAAACTGGTTGCAGTCAAGCTGATGACCTGGACATTTCAATCTAGAACTGTTACATATTAGATCAGTTGAGCTGACTCGATAACAACGATGTGATCTAAGTTACATTACTTTCACAATACTTTTAACACATCCTGCCACACATAATTTGGACAACAATTGCTAGGCACTTAGTTTTAACCTTCAATCTTTAGGTAAACAAGATATTGTAAAATAATGCAACTAATTTGCAACTATATTTTTATTATTTCTATTTTTTCAAATTACTTTTATATAGAACATCTTTCATGTCATAGCTTGCACTTTGGCCCCATCTATTTAGTGGATTTGTTTCTGTGCTGGCTTTAGTTCTCTCAGCAAACACAACTTAGCTCAAATCGGGATTTGAACTCAAGCCCCCTTGCAAGGTTGCCAAGCAGTTAATGTCACTCAGCCTCACATCTCAGATGTCAATGTTTTGATCAGCAAAAATTCACAAGCTCAGGAAATTATGTCAAGTGTATTGTATTAATATGTCTTATCTTTATTGTATTAATATGTCTTATCTTATCTTACATATATTACAGGGGTTACTTCAAATAAGAAGATATTGTGTCCAACGCAATTCATGTGTCAATCTTGTCAATCGTGTTAATCAATGACTTAAACTCTGTTGGTTTTCCTGGCTGTTTTAGACAACCCATTCCATTCTCTAATAGCACTAAGGAAGAAGGAGCACTTGTAAGAATTTGTTCTAGCATATGGAATAAGAAATGTGCCTCTGTATTTCTGAGTATTTCATTAGGTTTTGTTTTTTTATTTGTAAATTATGGTTTAGTGTTTTACATATTTTGGCTACTTTGCTTTTTATTCTTCTGTCCTGAAGTGTCTCAAAGTTTAGTGATTTTACTAATGGTGTTACTGTAATCAAATGTGAATATTCGTTTGTTTTGCTCTATTTTGTATTTGTTCTAGTTTCTTTGTGTTTTGTTGAGTTGAGGGGTCCCAACAGAGGATGCATATTCTAAAACTAGCCTAAGTTTAACGCTTCAATTATTTCCTCTCTTAAATCTGATTTGAATTGTTAAAAACAAAACACGAGGCTTCATGTATAATATATATATTGTCAAAGAATAGTGTACACAGCAATAGTAATTTAAAAGAATTTAAACATTAATAAAAGTGTTAATACCCGTAGAAAATGTGATCCCAAGCAAAACACCAAAACCTGTGATTGCCAAGATGTCATCGACGCTGGAAGCAGCAATTACTAAGGTAGGAATCCCTTTTTCTATCCCATAGCATCTCTCGCCAAGACTCAGAACAGAGGGAACAATGACAGCTGGTGAGACAGCACTGATCACAAATCTAGAAAGTGGACAGAAATGTTCAAGCAACATTGTAAGCTACTGAAAGGAAACATTTTTTTTTGTCCACAATTAAGGTAGAATCAAACAACTTTCACACACTATGAGGATCACATTGATGAAGATATATTATAACTGATAAATGCCTGTTGTTAAACATAATCAAATCAGTCTAACTATTTATTTCACTATTATATAAGGAATAATATGTCATGTAATATAAAGCAGCTTTTGCATTAATTTTTTTTTTAGATTTTTAGATTGTATTTCTGCATCACAAATCAAGAGATTAGAGTCAAGGTTACTGCAGCGATCAGACCCTATGATGACCTGCTAACTAAAGTAAAAAAATGTAAGCTTAAAATTTATGGCCTTATTACAAGATCTTCGGGGCTCGCAAAGACCTTCCTTCAGGGAACAGTACCAAGTAAAGGAAGAAGAGGCAGACAGAGAAAGGGATGGGAGGACAACATAAAAGAATGGACGGCCCTACCATTGAAAGAGGTTCTAAATAAGGCAAAAGACAGGGAGGAATGGAGAAAGACGGCCGATGAGTCATGCTTGGTGCCCCAACGGTCCAACAGACTAAGGGATAGGTAAAGGTAAAAAATTTCTGTAGCGCAAGGTAATGGTTGTAGGCTGTTGTCAAGTAATGACAGGTTTATTTAAAACAAAGAGGGTTTTTGCATAAGGTCTAAAAATAGTTTGTCATTATGACAAGGGGGCTAGAGGTAGTCAGTTGAAGGAGATGACTAGAGTAAAAAAATGAAATTGAATTGTATTGTACCTTTATGTAGTGTGTGTATATTATTAAGTAGGTCACAGCTGGGGCTGCATAGCCTTGTAAAATACTGCAATCCTCATTATCTTTGGACTCGAAGACAAGCCTTATTATAATATATTAATAAAGTGATTCCTACTACTAGAATTAAAGCTTTGTGAACTAAACATGGAATAACTTCAGACATTCACAAACAGTTGCCTACACTGGATATAGGGAACAAGGTGAAACAAATAGATATCTACTGTCAACTTGTGGGAGAGAACCAAGCATAACACAGGATATTAAAAAGCATAGGTGGAGCTAGAAAACCAGCAACCAATGTTGCAAGGCAGGCACTTGATTGGAATAAACAAGGGAAGAGGAAAGTGGGCAGACCCAAGCTAACCTGGAAAAGATCTGTCATCAGTGAAGCTGAAGATACTGGAATGATATGGGAGCAGATGAAGAAAGCTGCTCAGAACCGAGTTCGGTGGGGAGGTTTGGCTGTAGTGCTAGCGCCCCAGGGGTTCCACAGGAATAATTGAAGAAAGTAAAGGGAATTGTTAAATAAATTTTTACTAAATAATTGACTAAAAAATTATTTTTTAATTATAGGTTACAAGTTATTTTCAACAAAAAAAAAATAAAAAAAGAAATGATTTGTTTTTATTAAAAAAATTGGTACATTTGAGTTTGATTTAAAATGACTTAATGAAATTGTATGCATAAATGACTTACCCAAGCATAAATCCCCACTGCCAGGGAAAGCCTAAGATAAGATGGCTGGCTATGGCATCCACTGTTGCTTCTGTCAAACATGGGAGGAAAGCTAGCCTTAATACAACAAAAGACAGTCGCTTTAATGCCTTGGGATCAAGACCAAGTCCAGCCCTTGTAAGAATTACTGTCAAAGCTATCTGTCTGAGTTTAAAAAAAAAAAAAGAAATTTGTAACAAGCAAAATAAACCTTATCTAAGGGAAAAAAGAATTAATTACTACAATAATCTTAAACTAGCAGGGTTTAGCTCCCTTCTTTTGTATAAAACAAAATGAATTAATTACTACTAACTGATTAACTTCTTGGTTAATTGTTGAATTGATTTATGTATTGTCATTGACTATGAATAATTATGCAGGAAGTGTGAGAAAAAATGTTTCAAAACATAATAAGGGAATTAAATCTGTCATTAAGTAGCATTTATTCCCCTTATTTCAAAGTCAAACAAAATAATAATTCACCCATAATTAATTAACTATTTGGTTATTTTTTTTATTATTGATTCATGTCTTGTCAGGTACAATGAATAATTGTGCAAAGTTTTAACTTGATCTGAGAATAGGAAATTGGAGAAAAAATGTGTTCAAACTTTTTACTAGAAAGAAAGAGTGAGGTGATATAAGCTTTGTAAAAATAAAATTTTGCATAGGATTCAACATTCAAATTCTAGATTATTGAAGTCTAAAATTGTTATATATCTATATATGTGTTTTTGAAAACATGTGAATACATTGTAGCCCTAGTTTCTGCTTGAATATAAGATTATGTCAGGATGATTGCATAGTGTTTCTCTCTTGTTGTAGCTGACCCCCTGCTTGCTTGGTTTGACCTATTAACGTGGACAAAGCTGACATAGACTACATAAAATATTGATGAAGACCCATATATAGCTTTAATAATTCTTGACACAAGTTCACTCAATTATTGTATCCCAATAAAATATTGTTGTAGTAAATGACTTAACTAAATAGAATCATGTATAAAAATGTACAATAGACACAAGAACTCTTTTATTCCTTTCTCAACTAAATTGTTGCAAAAACTATTAACTTTCTGGTGTAAATTTCGCATGTAATGTTGAAGAGAAACTGGGCTATGAATGTATACTTTGTGTGCTATCATACAATTTGTTAGTTCTAATTATGTATTTTTTTTTGTAATGCACAATTGTAATTATTATTATTATATGACATATATATATATATATAACTTTCTTTCTAAGAGGTGCTGAATTCAACTAACTTTGTCTTAACCTTTCCCAAGGTCAATAACTTTGTCTTAACCTTTACCAACGTTCATTGATTTTTTAAATCACAGCTAATAGAAATTGTAAAAGTTATTTTAAGATTCTAATTATGATTGTCATTGCCAGAAGTGGTAATGGAAATAACGTTTTAACTACTCCACTACCTATAAAATGCTTCCAATGGCATGCATCTTAAATAGACTCTGACAACCATTCCAACTCCTAGCCTTCACAATGGGTTAGAAATCGGGCACGGCGGAACTGTTAATCACAAACAGGAGAAGGTGCAAAGGTGAGTAACAGGCACTTAAGCCAGTAAGCTATGGGCAGGAGAAGGCTCATTAGTCTTGGCTGACTATCCACCTAGAAGAAGGAAAACCAAATTCAAACCTATGCTGCCTTGCAACTATACCCAAACATGGAACAAGCTTAGGGAGTCAACTCTGAGAAAAAAAATCAGGAGCGGTGACCCTTAGGCAGTTTGCAAAACACTTTTGTATAGCCTGTTATGCCACTGACCACTGACCCTAAACTTTAACTGCATTTGCCATTTCTAAGGATAGATCAGAGAGGGTAAAAATGCTGTATGGACAACATTGTTCCAACCATAGCAAATGCCCAGGTATGCCAATGAAATGATCCATAGTCATTTTGCAACTGATGTAGGTCATATGTACATATTAGGGATGGTTTTCTGGTCATGTGGTATGCACTTTGAACTGTTGATCAATAGCCTCAATTTCCAGTCTCCATTCCCCATCGTCTTGCAGGAGTTTTGGGTAAGGATGTAATTATCTTCAAATCTGAAGGAACACCCAAACATGTAAAACAAACATATCTCACTAATATGTCATAAATGTGAGGTGACAGTTATTATGTTACATATGTATAAGCCTTGAAATGTATGATACTCAATGATCATCTCTATCAATCATACCTTAATGTGAACACCCAAGATGAATGAATGTCTCTTGCCAAATTTATGTGAGGAACATTGCCTAAAACACCTCCAACAATCAACATTCCTGACAAGGAAACAAATATGGATTTAGATATGAGCATTGGAAATCTTAAAGAATACAAATTGTCTAGTTTTAATGAGGCATTGTTTGAAATGTGGTAACCTTTATTAACATAAATCATTTGTCACATTTGTATATTAATACACCATGTGGTCTAGAAAATATTATTTTAGAAGTCACATTCTTATGTTAAATCCTATTGATATAAATATTTGATATTGTATTAAGAATAAATGTATATGCTTCAAATCTGACATTTAAAAATAAACAATATACCTTTGATATAGATAAAATTAACAGATCACTTGTCTACTTAAAAATGATTCAGAGATGACATTTAATAAAAGAATAGATTAGCTTTATGCTGAATAATCAGAATAGGATGCTTAGGATAGCAAGAGTGAAGGAACAGAGGAATCTGCAGATCTAAAAGAGTACACAACAGGTGAGGGCGAAGATAGCCTTAGAGGTAGGTGAGTACACAAAAATGTGTTTAAAAAGTCTAATGTGACAAGTGTAGAGAATCCTATTATGTAGTTAACTTAACATTATTTTTAAAAATTGTTATTTGGATAAGCATTGGTAAGAAAAACAAGTAAAAATCACTTTGTTTTGGAATCCCAGGTCTAAGCCCAAAAGCAAATTTAAAAGGCTGTCCTATAAAGTCTGCAATAAAAAGGTTTTAATTGATGCTTTACCTAATAGAGGAGGAAGCCGGATCAACCTTGCTACATATCCACCACTCCAGCAGGCCACAAACAGAATCAACAGAGCAAATAAATTTCCTCCTGGCAATGCTTCATCGCCCGTAACTGAAAATAATGTTGCCCATATACTTCCAGTCACAAGGACAATAAAGATGACCGCACCCATTCGAGAATGTGGTGGGCATAAAAAATTATCTCGTAACCTATAGTACCATGGTGCGTCTAATGGTAGAGGGTGATTATCAGACATTAAAGGTTTGGTGCATCGTCCTAAACACTCTTTGACTTTCAGCATTGATTTTTTCTTGGTGTTCTCTGATGCTTCATCATCCTGATCTATCACCATTTCAAATTCGATATGTTGGAAGCTATCCCCAACAGCAGGATGACTGACTGTGGATGGTTTGTCACTGCTCATTCTGGGAAATAATTTAAAACCAATTTGAAATTTTAGCTGTCTGATTTCCAACACCTGAAAAGAAAAATAAATATATGTATGTCCAAATAATTTATTTATATTATAAACTATTTCTTCTCTTTTAAGTTAAATTTAATAATGATGCTGGTATCCCCTGTAGCTCAACCAAAAGTGACTGAACACATGAATTGTCAGTCTATTTGGATGGCTTTCATTACCTACCTAGATTCCAGAAGCTGTCCGTCTTAAATGACAGGCTGAGGAAGTGATGAGCTCCAGTCTGAATCAAGATTTATATCTTCATCTTGATTATAGCTATCCTGCTAGAAAATTACAACAGGTTATAGATATCTATATTATGTAATCAACATGATTAACATTAGTACTTGATTTCAAAGACACTCTGGGAAACTTATTATATTTTACATATACACATGAATTATTATCAAACCACTTACTTATATCTATATCAAATTAACCTTTCTTGTACTCTATGAACTCATAGATCTATCCTAACTTCTGTATTGGTGAAACAAAATTTTAAGTGATATTTTCATTATATGTAAAAAAAAATTTAATTAACTTAAAAAAAAAATTCTCCTTAAGCATTTTAGAGGTCATTGTCTAAAGTAATCAATAACACTGTAAACCCATGGATGCAAGCAACAGAGGGTTATATATCTGATATTCTGATCATAATAGATTCAATCAATCTACTCTACTTTTGATCTATGCTGCTTCTGCCCAGGGACTAGTCACTAGACCTAGTCAACTGTCAAGTCAGTTAACTTAATCAGGCTAGTGCCAGTGGTAGGCTAAGTTAGTTAGGATTGTAACTGTAAGATTCTAACTACTACTAGTAAGTGCTAGATTAGTCTAGTCTCTAGATCTAGATTCTAGATACTAAGACGTCTAAGATAGATATCTAATTATTAGATCTATAATTATGATTTTTATTTTATCTAGATCTAATAGTTAATACTCACTGATATCGATCTATCATTATCATCTACTGAGATGATCTAGAGTCAATCTAGACTATATAGGATTATAGCTAGGCTAGTGACACTAGTGAGTAGTGTAGATCTAGATCTCTATCAACTATCATTATCATTCATTATTATCATTATACAGCTTACGGCGATGATCATGATTGACATGATACGAATACGCATTATTATAATTTCGTATTTTCGGGTAAATACGTTCAACTACCAAAATCATTTTAAAATGTAGAAATATATCTAGAATCTAGATCTCTAGAGACTAGATCTAGCCTCTAGTTCTGGTTTAATTTTATAGTATTAGAATTAGATCTACTTACTAAATTAGGCGTCTCAGGCCGGGGCCTTTCTGATTTATTTCTAACTTTTGTTTACGTCTTTGATAAAAAGCGAAAGTTCGGAAATAAGCGCATGCACCGTAACTTAAGTATTCTAACTTCCTGTCTTTCTTGGAATTCGAATTATTAAGTTTAAGTTTGAAAAATCAAAACGTTATTGAATGTGAAAAAAAAAAGTCCGATACCGAGCCGGCAATCAGTCGGACTGGCGTTCGCCGGCAACCTTTTTTTTTTACTTCGATTTTGCCGGCTAGAGCCGGCGATCTTGCATCCATGCATTTTTGTGTAAAGTAACACAAAGAAAAAACTTGAGGTCTCAACCCAACCATCAGGTTAACTCATAACAAATAATAGCACACATGGGCACACCAGACCATTGACTACACAGTCCATAAACATTGCCACAGTATTGAGGAGTCTTGTCGTTAATTAATGTCTCAATCAGCCACGAAAACCAATGATTTGGCAGAATTTAAGTAGGCTAATTGGTTGACATGAATGATGCGGAGGACGTAATCATCTTCTTTTTCTTTTTTTACGTCTGTATTTTAAGATACGACAAACCTTTTTTGTGTGTGTCTGCTGTGTCCAGCAAGGGCTTGGGCAGGGCCGGATTTAGACTGAAATGTTAATTATTTCAAAGGGGAATAACACGTAAATTAGCTATAAATCTAGTGGTATTATACAAAATACATCTAGAAGACATGATTTATTCAAGATCTTGTAGTTGTTATTATTATTATTAAGTCTAGATCCTATAATAATATATCATTATAATTTTAGATTTTGGTTTATTGTTTCTATGAGCCTCTTAATTCATTACTAGAAGGTAAAACGTTTGGACCCAGACCAGATTCTAATAGTTGTAATGAAGTAACGTAGGCCTATATATAGTGACGGGCAAAAGTTAACTAAAAAGCTAGAAGATTTTAGTTTACCTAAAAAATATTATTAAGGCTATTGTTTAACTAGAAAAAATAGTTTAGTTCAAATCGTAGTTTAATTATTATTTTTTAGTTACTAACTTAGACTTACTTTAGACTTAGGTCCTCCCGCGCCGTTCGGCGCATTGGGCGGCAAGCTGTCTCCATAATGATCTGTCACTGGCAATGTCTGAAGCCTCCTCCCACCTGGTGTCCACTGTTCTGAGGTCCTCCATGAAGGTGTGTCGCCAAGTAATACGAGGACGTCCCTGTTTGCGCTTTCCTCGTTTTGGCTTCCATGTTATCGCAACTCTTGGTGTGCGTAATTCATTTTGACGTAGAACATGTCCCGCAAACCTCATGCGACGCTCAGTCACAACCTCACTAAGTGTTCGACTCCCAGTTCGGCATAGGATTTCCTTGTTTGAGATCCGGTCTGTGTAACTGACTCCCAAAATCCGCCTCAGCCATCTCTGTTGAGCCACATTTAGTCTTTTCTCAATTTTGACAGATGACTTCCACGTCTCTCATGCATATGTAGCAGTTGGAATGACGATTGTGTTGAGAAGGTGTATTTTTGTCTCGAGTCCAATGGCTTGGCTAGTCCAAATAGGCTGCAGCCTTTGGAAAATGCTCCCTGCCTTTCCTATTCGGCACGCTACATCATGGTAAGCATCTCCATCATTTGTTATGATGCTGCCAAGGTACGTGAACTTGTCCAGCTCTTCAAGCTTTGACTCGCCAAGTCTGACGTGGACACCCTTTGCCTTATATCCCACTCGCATAATTTTAGTCTTATCCAAGTTTATGCGGAGGCCAATTTTGGGTGCCTCTCTGTCTAAGCTCTCCGTCATTTCTTGAATGCATTTATTTGTAGCCCCGAGTAGTGCAACATCATCAGCAAAGTCCAAGTCCGTCAATCGGAGTTGTTCATGCCATGGAATCCCAAAGGCAGTCTGGTTCATTGCTCTCCTCATTATGTAGTCGATGGCTAGGAGGAAAAGGAAGGGAGATAAGATGCACCCCTGTCTTACACCTGTCTCGATTGTAAAAAACTCTGTTGTTCCCTCTTCTGTTTTAATGCAGCAACTAGACTGACTGTAAAGGTGTCGTAGGATCTTGACGAATTTTTCTGGGATACCGTATTCTCTAACTATTTTCCATAGTGATTCTCGGTGGACAATATCAAACGCTTTTTTGAAGTCTACGAAACTGATCGTTAGCCGTTGTTGGTAGGCTACTCAAGACTTTGTTCTATGATATTTCGTCTCTTTAAAGTGCTCTACCCATCTTGCATCCTGTTCTTCTTTCGTTAACAAAGTTTTGCCTTGCTTGTCTTTTATTGGTGCCCCATGTCCACTCTTTGCTCCAGTGAGATCTCGGACAATACGATGGAGGGTTTTTGTGTCATTTCTGCTTGCAGCTGCTTGTGCCTCTTGTCCCTTCTGCTCAATCCAGTCCCGTTTATCTTGCCGACAGCTTCTCTTTTCTTTCAGATCTGCTTCCCTATAGGATTCTTCCGCTAGGCTGCGATCCTGTGTTTCATTTTTCTGATCTTGTCTACGTTTGGCCTCTTTCCTCTCTGTAGACGAGATCAGTTACTAACTAAAAAGTTTAATTAAAATCTATACAACAGGTGGTAAGGGTTTAAACACACATCCCTGTTTTATGGTCATGTAATATCAATAACTATTTTCAAAAAAAAAAAATGATGCAGTTAACAACTATTTAGTCAGTCGAATCTGCTTTTAAAGAGGGTAAAGTAAAATGCTGGTAGAAGTTATGGGAGTCAATTGGGAGTAAATATTTGCAACTGAAAGTAGCAGTATTATAAAATGTGAAACATTTTTTTACCAAAAGCTTCTATGCAATATTATGAATGGGGTTGTTCGGTTGAGCCACGTGGAGGTGTTTAATTTCTGTTTATAGTGGGGATCTGATTATAATAGTGAGTTAGATCAATACTAAGTGGTTTTAATCAATTCAAGCTTTACCACCAACTTATTTTCTTGTCTCTTTTCGGTAAATATTCTCATCGGTCCTCCAATCCCTAGGCATAGTTTAACCAATCTTTTAGACGCGGCTCAAACCAAGAAAGCCTTCATGTTTCTTTTATAATGCCGCTGTATAGGTTGTTGTTTTTTGTTTGTTTGAAACAGCCAAAGTTTCTTTACAAAACAAATATGTTGGCTTTTTATCATGTTCCACAAAAAAGATCCATTCAGTTTTCCTGGTAGATTCTACATTCAGAGTTCCATTTCATAAACTCATAATCGCACACTCGTTAAAGGTCATGCTATCAATCCATCACAGAAATGTGAGGGCTCTATCGATGGTAAAGATAAATTTACAAGTATTTTTAAGGGGGGAGGATTTTCTACTTTTCGTGCCGACGTTTCTGCGGGCCGGATGTAACCGCATTGGGGGCCAGTTCTGGCACACGGGCCGTACTTTGGGCATCACTGCTGTAGTTAAATACTATCACCTCAAACAGCCCAAGAGAGTTGACAACACTCATTGTGATAATCCATCAGATGATATCAAAATTAAATATCAATATCACACTACAGTGGATCCCTGGACACATTGGCATCATGGGAAATGAATAAATACTGTCCAATGCACAGACGAAAGATTGATAGTGATTATCTCACATCCTCATGGGTGTATGAAGCATATATCATTAGGGAAATGGTCAAAGTTAAAGCCCCATGTTGAATATGATGCTGCCATGTGTCCTGGTTGTACTAGCTCATATCTGCTTCTACCCTTTTTTGATGAGGATTCTGATGATAAGTGATCTCTTTATAGTATCTTCAGATGTAGATCAAACTAATTCCAATATGTTTAACCAAGTTAATTTGTGTGTATTATGTGTTGTAGCCACGGGAAATACTGCATTCCTCATTAATCTTCAGACTGAAAGACAAGCCTTTGTTTTATAAACTGTTTAACAATTGTACATGGGACTAAGCTTACAAAAATAATAACGAAAAGTTGTATACCCCTGTTACGACACAAGACTCTTTGAAATAATAATAGACTCTCAGGTTATTACTCTATAAATACTTTAATATTACAACCAGTTGTGTAAATACGAACATTTCATTTCTCTTCCTGTCCATTTCTCCCGGCTTCCCCTTTTCAACATCACTTCCATTCATTACACACATTCGCACCATTATTCATGCACACCGTGCTGCGCTACGACCGTAACACTCCCCTATTTTTTATTTACGATAATCCTTGTTTCTTTTTCTATTACAAGTGCAATGCACTCATTAATTATTTTAAAAAATGATGGCGTATGTACGTGGCTGGTCCCTTCCTTCTCAATGTGAAATGTCATCAAACTATTTTTGTTTTCATGTATAAATAATGTAATAATTAAAACACCTTACCGAGAAACAAGCAGAATTAGATAGAAGTACAGTGTTTGTAATTAATTCTACTAAAAGAAACTTTTAATTTTAATTCATACTCTTAAGAAATTAAATTGTATGTAGGTCACGGCTGGGACTGCATATCCGCAGGAAATACTGCATTCCTCATTAATCTTCAAGCCTTATTATCATTATTATTATATAGTGGTGTAGATAAGACTTAGAGAGTAAATGGGAACATGTAAGCAAAGAAAGTGTGATATAAAGATTTGTTTCATTTATTATTATTATTTGTTTGTCATAGTTTGTTATACATTTTTAGTTGGTGTTGTGTTATATTTTCCTTTAGATATATATATTTTAGGATGACAAATTATTGCAACAGTATATTACATAAGTGCTGGAGATTTTTTTATTGTCTAGATATAAATGTAGAGAGTTTTGTTAGCTCCAGATATTCTACTTTTATTTTTTAGATGCTCAGCAACTTGTATAGTATTTTACATTTGTAAGTTCTTCCATGATCCTTTATTCTCATAAAACGTTTATGGCACATTAAAATTTTTGGATTAAAAAAAAAGGGGCTAACTTAGTGTTTGATATAATGGATCTTGCTTGTACTTGTTTTGATACTGGATCTTGCTTGTTTTTAATCACAATGATTGTTGCAATCTGTCAGAAATAAAGCTCAGTTAGATAGAAAATTATACTTAAACATTGTTTGTTTGTTTTAATACAGTGAAATCATCTAATAATTTTAATAAGAGATGACAGTCTAGAGCAGTGTTTCTCAAACTGGTGCTTGAGACAACCATGAGACGACAGCAGAAAGATGAAATTTTTATACAATAAAAATGTTTTCGCTGAAAGCCATTTTATCCAGTTGGATTTTATGAATAATAACTCCCCCACTCAGAACTGTTTAATATGTCTATTACTAAAGATTTAGAGGCATTCTTCACTCGGATACCAATTTTATATCTTTCATTATGGATCATTGTACAGAAGTTGATGACTGCTTTCTCTTCTTCTTATTTGGTACAACATAATGCCATAATGAACCTGGTCACAATTAAAATAAACTGACTAGAAATGTGTGCTTGTGGGATTATCAGTTGCAACTTGCAAACATTTAGCTGGACATAAATACACACAATCACATCAACCTTGTCCAAGACATTAATTTTGTATATTATTTTGAAATAAATTATATTTAAAAAAAAAAAAAGACACTCCTTCAACAAAATGTTTTTTTTCACTTGTAATTTTCTAAAGTATCAGTATGCATTTATTTAAATTTTTCACTTAGAGGTCCATGGGCAAGTTTTGAGTATATAAAGGGATCCCTGGGCTGAAAACGTTTGAGAACCTCTGTTTTAAACATATTATTATGTCTTTCCAAATATTTATTCACTGAATAATGTTTAATTATACACTATAGCTCTTTATTCAAACAAGAATTATCTTTATAATTTATATTTCTGACTAGGACTACCAAGATATACTGTATTTCTATCTTTGATGTTATATAAATACACTAGTCAGATACTGTGAAAACAGGTTTACCCAACTTGTTAAACATTTTCCCTCTTTTTATCAGAGATACAATTGTGTACTTTTTTTTTCTAACTTAAGGGACATTAAGCATAAACTATGGTATCCGCCATGATCTAAAAAACATTTATGCCAAGGTTTATCAAGATTGGTCAAACGGTTTTGATTTTTATTTGGGATATACATACATACCATAGACTATATATATTTACATATACTCCTTACATTGTGCTTTATATTATAGATAACTGCAGATGTACTGTTATATGTAATAATTAACTTTAAAAAAAATATAATTGAATTAAATTGTCATAAATTTTATTGTGTTAATATATTTAATGTGTTAAGATTTAAAAAAAAATTGTTTGATTACGAAGTACTGTCTTTTAGCTTGCTTGATGAAAAAATAAACAACATAGCTATAGTTTCACTATCTTGGTCTACACATAAAGCTTAACAGCAAACAAATTTAGATATTAAACTTGCATTCTAATACACTATATCACAAAGAAAATTTACATGAGATAACAGCATGTCTGACTTCTGATGCAAGGAATATATTATTGTCTTATGAGACATTGTTGGCAATTTGAAAAAAAAATAATTTTTTAATTAAATTACATTATACTTTGATTTTACATTTCTTTTGTTAACATATTTAAAAGAAACAAATCAGTGTAAAGTGTCAGAACTTATCCGAAACATATTCAAGAAATATTTTTAAAAACTACTACATTTCAAAATTCAAAGCAAAGACTTTCTCTTGTTTTAAGAATACCTCTATTCAACTCATAACTTTGTGGAAACTTCCTGGAACCTTCTGAGCAGATAAAGAAAATGTCTCAAATGATTATCCTAATTAGACTGTTGCTGTATATCAATGAGAAAAGAATGAGAATGACACTCTCATTGACCCCACTGGGAAAACTCAAGTTATAATTTGTAAAAGTTGAAAAAGAAATTAAAATTTGGCTAGACAATAAGAAATATTTATCTTCAAGGTCTTCCGGTATTTCTGCATTCATTGAAGTGTTTATAAATTAAAGTTTATGAAAATTGTGTACATTATCTTCTAAGTCCAGATCTAAAGAATGGGGTGGGTGGGGGGGGGAGGGGTAAAAAATGTTCTTTCATTGTTTTTTAATCTAACATTCATTAGTTATTAAAAGTTATTAAGCTTTCTAAACGAGATTGTCTTTTCTTAAAAAGTAATTGTTATGTTTTTTTTTGTTATGATAGGCATGGTGGCTGAGCGGTAAAGCGCTCGGCTTCAGAACCAGGGGTCCCAGGTTTGAATCCTGAAGAAGACAGGATTTTTAATTTAGGGATCTCAGGGCGCCTTTGAGTCCACTCAGCTCTAATGGGTACCTGACATTAGTTGGGGAAAAGTAAAGGCGATTGGTCGTTGTGCTGGGAACAAGACACCCTCGTTAATCGTAGGCTACAGAAACAAATGACTTTCACATCATCTGCCCTATTGACCACAAGGTCTGAAAGGGGAACCTTTTTCTTGTAATATCTTTAGCAAGAATGGAAGGAAGAGTAAAAAGTGCTCTTTTAAGTTAAATAATAACAATAAGCTTTATTCCAAAACAATTTTTTTTTTAATTGTTCATTTCACAAACAATTCAAACTTTTTCAGTGTAATTATGACGTTGAAACATTTCAATAAGTGATGCATTAATTAAACACAATCTATGAAGCACATGCAAAAACATTAATTTCCAAGGGAACAATGAGTCCTTTCAGCTTCCTTTAATCGATGAAGCTTGTATTTTCTTTATAGGATAAAAGTTTGTTTTTTTAATCATTTCAGTGTAAAGTTTGCCATGCAAACACTCTTTATGTTGGAGTATGAATATGTTCTGTTTCTATGGGGGTGATGTATTCTGTATCAACTATGTCTTGCATGGGCTGATCCTGCTGTCTGTCCTCATCATCCTGCACCAAGTCAACACATCTGTCATAGTGATCTTCTGGTTGCATATATTCATAGTTGTGGTCTGACAGTATGGACAATCTATTCTCATAAGTAGTTATGTATTTCACTGAGTTACCACTTTCTATTTTCCTCTGTTTCTCTTAAAGAGAATGTATTTCACTGAGTTACCACTTTCTATTTTCCTCTGTTTCTCTTAAAGAATAATAATAAAAAAAAAGAACAATAATACATTAGCATACAAAACTTATTAAATAATTCAAATAAACGAAGTTGAAGGTTATTACATCCTAATCCAAACTGGATGACCAAGGATGATGGTGGGCAAGATTTAAAACCAGAATAATCAAGATAACAGTCCAGAGGCCATACTACACCACCAGGTAGCCTTCCTGGGAGGTACATACATGAAAGATACCTCTCTTCTCTTCACATCAAAAAGGTGCCCCAGCTACCTTGGCTTGATCTTCATAAAGATGAAAGAAAGGGTTTATAAAAGTCAAAAAGTGTTCCATTTTCCTTGGTGATAGTCCAAATATAACTGTATTGACTTTTCTGTTTGTAGTATCTGCTTATTTTCTAATGTACATTTATTAGGTATTGGTCATTGCTTTGATCAGCATCATTAATGTTAGGAATCTTCTTCTTCTTCTAGCCAGCTTTATTGCTGCTGAGCTGTGAGCTCTTTTGCAGACTGTGCCAAGGAAAAAAAGTGTGCTGTTTTCTTCAGTTGTTCAGCACTGCCGTACAGGGTGTTGTTTATGTTGGGCTGTAGTGGAAGTAGGGTCTGCCTAAGGTGGATTAGGGAGGGGCATTCAAAGAGGATATGGTTTACGGTCTCAAAGGGGTGGGCGCAGTGTCTGCAAAGGGAAGTTGTGTGGAGTTTATTTTGTTCAGGTGGTAATTTAATAGTGGTGTGTGTCCTGTTCTTAGTTGGAAAATTGTAGATTGTTCTTTGCGGGGGAGGAAGTTAATACTGTCCAGTTTGTTAGGCGTAGTCATTTCTTTGTACATGGCTCAGCCTGTGTTTCCTGATGCCCATTGGTTGAGATACTCCTCTTTGTGATTGTTGACTAACATTGACCTTAGGGTGAGGTAGTTAACAGGTCTATCTGGTTGTTCCATAGATGAACCTGCCTTTGATAGCTTATCAGCCTTTTCATTTCCCATGATGCCAATATGTCCAGGGATCCACTGTAGTGTGATATTGATATTTAATTTTGATATCATCTGATGGATTATCACAATGAGTGTTGTCAACTCTCTTGGGCTGTTTGAGGTGCTGCTGTTAAGTGCTTGCAGAGTAGATTGGGAGTCTGTAAAGACAACAATATCTGATGGTGGTTGCACTCCTTCATAAAATTTGTTTTCCACTGTCTGTAGTGCTATGGTAATTGCCTCAATTTCAGCTTGGAAGTTTTAGCAGTAATCGCCACAGGGTGTGCTTATCTCAAAGTGTTTATTTTTAGGGAAGACCAGGAAGGCACCAAGACCAGCACTGATGGTGGCTTTGAAAGCCGATCCGTCTGTATATATATGGATAGCTGTTTTTTGATAGCTTTAAATTGTTTCAAGTGTGCCTACTTTGAGCTCCAGTGAATTTGATTCTTTTGTTAAGGTGTTATTTAGTAAATGTGTTTTGATGGTTGGTTGTTTGTAGTTTAGTCCGGGTGTAATGTTTGAAAATCTGATAATTTTTTCTCTGTTATTGGGTAGGTGGTGTTTTAGGGCTAGTTCGTCAGTAAGTTGGATCAGAGTCCTTTGCTTTTTTGGGTTGTTTTTCCTATTTCTCTGTGTTAGAGATTTATTAGGATGATTTTCCTCCAACCTTCTGTATCTCTCAATAGCTTCTAATGCTGCTCTGTTGCGCCTTAACTTAAGAGGTTCAATATTGGAGCTTATTTCACAGTTTGATGTGGGAGTAGTTCTCATACCTCCACTAATTAGCCACAATGCTTGGTTTTGGAATGTGTCTAATGATGATTGATAGGTTTTGTTGGCAGCTACTTGTATGGAGAGACAGTTATCCATTACAGATCTGACGTATCCAGTGTAGAACTGTCTTAAGGTTTTCTTTTCAGCTCCCCAGGATGTTCCTGCTAGTTGTTTTATTATGTTTAATCTTTGTGATGCCTTTTCTTTTAAATCTGCCATAAAGTGTTTTAGAGACAGCCTTAGGTCTAGTTTTACACCAATGTTAGGAATAAAGAATGACAAAGCTTACACATTTTTTGTTTAATTTGCCTGTACCCCAGGACATGATAAGTTTCCCTTTCCGCCTGAATGGCAAAGCACTTGGCTTCCAAACTGAGCAGTTCTGGGTTCAAATCCTGGTGAATACTGAAATTTTTAATTTCAGGATCTTTAGGGTGTCTCTGAGTCCACCCAGCTCTAATGGATACCTGACATCAGTTTGGGAAAAGTGTAGACAATGGGTCATTTTTCTGGCTTCGTTAAACAGGGTTAGAAACAGATGACTTTTACATCATCTGTTTTCTACATCATAACATCTAAAAGGGTAAATTTACTAAATTTACTCTTGAGTTTTAAACCCTGAACTTTTTTTTATTGATTTTGTAAAGCTCATCTTTAATGCCCCACATAATTAATACTGAAGGACTAATTACCCTTTTTTGGTATCAAAGAAATAGAGAAATAATGTGTTCAAAATTTGTACCAGACAGACAGATGGATATTTGATATAAGCTTTGTAAGTACTTACTTCTCTTCTGAAGAACTGCTCTATAAATAAGAGCTGAGGACACCATCAAAAATAGAACTGCTGCCACTGAAGAAATAGATACTGTCTGAAAGAATCGTGCACTTGTCTTGTCTCTTCTATGGCTGTCATCTTCTGTAATGAAAAACAGTTAACATTTAAATTTGTCAGGACTTAAGCATGAGGTGAGGCAGTGACAAGTACAAAGTATATACTGGGTACAACGGAAGTTGTCACATTGAATCAATGTTTTGATTGAGTGCATTTTAAATGTTTTTATTCCTGTTGTAATAATTGACCCTTGCAGTTTCCTGTACTTGAATAATACAACTAGACTTCAAATAAACTAAAGAACTCAACAAATCCAAGAATAGAAAGTCAAAGCTCTCAAAATTCAGAACACAAATTCATAAATCTAAAAATAATTATTTTACAAATATAAATCATGATAAAGAATAAGTCCAAGTCAATCAGTTAAAACAATTTCTTTTTAAACAAATAAATTAATAAAGCTTAAAGCCAAGTTTTTGGTAGGGCAATCAAGAAATGAAAATTTCCACTCTTCATTCACTCATGTATGTGACGTCACAGACTTTTTTTTTCATTTTGTTCTTTTTACTGTAATACTCTATTCTCATTTGTTCTAGACAAACTGCTCGTGAGTACAGACTTTTAAACTTTTTTTTTTTTTTTACCTTTAAATCACACAGCTGCCCAAATTTAGATTTACTGAAAAGTAAATGTGTCTTCAACCTAAGTGTGTCTATTAATACTATTTGATCTCAAGTAAATTTCAATCTCAGAAATCTATGTCTCAATGGTTCAAACATTATCTAACTTTAACTTGAATTTATTTACATCTTATACCATTGTCATTAACAAGCATAATAATTTAGCATACTTCAAAAGTCAGGGGTTATTAAAATGGTAGAGCTATGAGCTCATTGAATTCATCTCACAGAGCTAGTTGAATTTCCAGCTTATGAAGTAGCATCTGTAATTGATAAGATTTTGTAAAAAGACATGTGCAACTACCTTTTAAAAATTGTAGAAAACTGCTGTTTTCATATACAATGTGTTGACTGATATCTGATGTGTCTAGAGACAATGTTATTTTGATGCTGTACACTCCTGCACTGTCAAAGTGTGATCTTTTGAGATATAATGTACAAGTGGAACAATTGCAGTGTTCCTCAAGAGTAGACGCCACATAATGTGAATTCTCTAAACCAGTCTATAATAAAAAAAAACAAAGTTTATGATAATAACTTTTATAGGTAATATAATTTTTTTTTATTATGATTACTGAAGAAAAAATTAAGCTGATTATAGTTCATAATGTTTAAAAAAAATTATCATATACAGGTACTTTAAATTAGAAACTCAAAGCCTTTATATATTTAACAAATATTTATATAAAGTTGTTTTCTATCTAATAAATTTTCTTTCATTAACATAATAATGAATGAAGCATTATACTTACATCAGTCCTGCTGTAAGTAACATTAAAAATGCATGAAACTCTTGAACATATTTCTTGTGTTGAACAAATCCTTGTATGTTTTGATTTGTTTCTTCAATGCTGCAGCTGATATTTTTCTTTGTATCTGTTTTGAAAGATAATGCATTTATCATTTGTTTGTTCTTCTTATTCTTTTCTTATATAATACAGATGTTACTTCAAAATAGAAGATGACTACATGCTGCGCATCATTCATTTAGTCGTGCATATTAATTAATGACCTAAATTCTGCCAAGTCACTGGTTTTCCTGGCTAGCTCAGGCAATCCATTCCATGCTCTAATAGTGCTAGGGAAGAAGAATTTGTACAAATTTGTCCTAGCATATGGTACGAGGAATGTGCCTTTATCTTTGTGTCTTTCTGCATATTTTATTAAATTTTGTTTTTTGTATTTGAAGATTATGGTTCAGTGTTTTATGTATAATTGCTGCTTTAATTTTAAATTTTCTATTCGGAAGACTTTCTATATTTAGTGATTATACTAAAGGTGCTACTTTAGACAAAAGTAAATATTCTTTTGTCATGAATCTCACTGTTCTATTTTGTGTCTGTTCCAGTTTCTTAATGTTTTCTTGAGTTGAGGGGGTCTTGTGTTGTTTTTATTGTCCTATATATTATGCAATCGTCTGCAAATAATCTGACTTTTGTTCCTGAACTAATGTAATTTGGTAAATCATTTTTGTAATTGCTTCATTTCATCATTGTTGACATATATTTCCTTGTTTGCCTAGAAATAATATAGATCTAATATGGTACTTTTAGTCATAGACAAAGTTTATAGATTTAGATATATATTTAATGTATCTAGATCTTATACAGGTATGGCCTACTTTCTATAGAGTTTAGATCTAGAAGATCTAGGTAATTAGAAGTATTCTAAGTAGATCTTGATATTATCTAGAAGTTTTATTTTAATTATTTAAATAACTGAATCAATGTAGACTAGAAATAAGCCTAATTGTATTTCAACACAAATAAAACCCTGAAAATCTGTTGTTGTTTTGTTTTTTTCAATTCTTGATAAGTCACCATTGTCAATAGAATAAAATAGAGAATATTTTGTGCAATGATGTTTGTGTGGTTAAACATTGGATGGCAGCCTGGCTGTGTGGTATGTGCTCCAACTGTCTTCACAGTGGTCAAAAGTTTGGACTAGGACTTAGATTAGATTAAGATCTATATTCTAGATCTATAAATCTTTATTTCTGAAGGAACATCTGAAACTTATAATTTAAAAAATCCTGAATGCCTGTGAAATTTTGTTACCAAGGTAAGATTGTTATTGACAAAAGTGGTAGTGGAAAAAGGCACTCCACATGACATGGTAGTCACGGATGTCACGCCCTAGCCCCTTTGATTTTATTCAACTATATGTCTAGGACTAATACAGATGTCTGATGTTGTCATGCTTAGTTTCACAAAGTCGTTCTATCGGTATCTACAACGAACTGTTTTTCCTACTAAGAAAAACGCAGGTCGATACAACTTAAATTAAGTTGGGACTGGATGATCGTAAAGGGTAGGCTAATAGAGGCAGTAAAGTAGGCCCATGTATATGTAATTGACTTCACAGAAGTAAAGTTTCAGAACTAGTATAAATAATGTTGTTAACATTTAATCATTTTGTGCGCTAATTTAACGTATTCAGCAGCATTAATACTGGTGTTACAGTAATTCATCCTTAACAATTTTGATTTCAACTATTTAAACATATGCTTATTACTATTTGTATATTAACTATATGGACATTAACTTTTTGGACATTAATGTTATTGGCATTTACTATTTGGAAATCAACGATTAAGATAAAAAAATATATATATATTCAATTAACTATTTGGAAATTTACTATTTAGATATTAACCTCTTGCATATTTATTATAATATTGTCGATTTGGACATAAAGTATTTAGACATTATTTGTATTTCAACTATATAAATATTAACAATTTGGGTATTAATTATTTGGACATTATCTTGTTAGATATAAAAAAAATGTATGCAATAACTATTTGGACATAAACTATTTGGCCATCAATTATTTGGATGTTAACTATTCGGATACTAAAATATTTGGACATAAACTCGTTTGACATGAATTATTTGGATGTTGACTATTTGTATATATATATTGGATAACTGACTGCTTTGGCATTGAGTAAAAAAAAAATAATTCAACTATTAAACTATGGGAGCTAAACTTAGACTTAGACTTAGGTCCTCCCGCGCCGTTCGGCGCATTGGGCGGCAAGCTGTCTCCATAATGATCTGTCACTGGCAATGTCTGAAGCCTCCTCCCATCTGGTGTCCACTGTTCTGAGGTCCTCCATGAAGGTGTGTCGCCAGGTAATACGAGGACGTCCCTGTTTGCGCTTTCCTCGTTTTGGCTTCCATGTTATCGCAACTCTTGGTGTGCGTAATTCATTTTGACGTAGAACATGTCCCGCAAACCTCATGCGACGCTCAGTCACAACCTCACTAAGTGTTCGACTCCCAGTTCGGCATAGGATTTCCTTGTTTGAGATCCGGTCTGTGTAACTGACTCCCAAAATCCGTCTCAGCCATCTCTGTTGAGCCACATTTAGTCTTTTCTCAATTTTGACAGATAACTTCCACGTCTCACATGCATATGTAGCAGTTGGAATGACGATTGTGTTGAGAAGGTGTATTTTTGTCTCGAGTCCAATGGCTTGGTTAGTCCAAATAGGCTGCAGCCTTTGGAAAATGCTCCATGCCTTTCCTATTCGACATGCTACATCATGGTAAGCATCTCCATCATTTAATATGATGCTGCCAAGGTACGTGAACTTGTCCAGCTCTTCAAGCTTTGACTCGCCAAGTCTGACGGGGACACCCTTTGCCTTATATCCAACTCGCATAATTTTAGTCTTATCCAAGTTTATGCGGAGGCCAATTTTGGGTGCCTCTCTGTCTAAGCTCTCCGTCATTTCTTGAATGCATTTATTTGTAGCCCCGAGTAGTGCAACATCATCAGCAAAGTCCAAGTCCGTCAATCGGAGTTGTTCATGCCATGGAATACCAAAGGCAGTCTGGTTCATTGCTCTCCTCATTATGTAGTCGATGGCTAGGAGGAAAAGGAAGGGAGATAAGATGCACCCCTGTCTCACACCTGTCTCGATTGTAAAAAACTCTGTTGTTCCCTCTTCTGTTTTAATGCAGCAACTAGACTGACTGTAAAGGTGTCGTAGGATCTGGACGAATTTTTCTGGGATACCGTATTCTCTAACTATTTTCCATAGTGATTCTCGGTGGACACTATCAAACGCTTTTTTGAAGTCCACAAAACTGATCGTTAGCCGTTGTTGGTACTCAAGACTTTGTTCTATGATATTTCGTAAAACGAAAATCTGCTCTGTACATGATCTGCCTCTTCGGAAACCTGCTTGTTCTTCTCTGAGCCTTTCATCTACAGACTGTTGAAGCCGTCTCAACAAAACAGTACTGAAAACTTTGCCTGGAACAGAGAGGAGAGTAATGCCCCTCCAGTTGTTGCAGTCTGCCAAGTTGCCCTTTTTTGGAAGCTTTACAATCACTCCCTTTTGCCAGTCCTCTGGGACTTTTGAAGTTCGCCAACAGAGATAAACTAACAATGAAAATGTTTTAGTGGAGCCGTTTACGTCATAAGTTCCTAAGTTACGTTCTGCTAAACCAGCAATTAACATTCAAGATAAGAAATGAAATTAAAAATACGTTCTAGTTTTAGATAGCTCTTATTACTGTTGTCATCAAGTTTAAAATCACCTTTACAAACTGAATAGTGTTTCACATAAAAATCGTTTTCGGTTTTCAAGTCGTTGCTTTATATTATATATGACAGTGATGCCCAAACTACGGCCCGTGTATATTTGTTTCGGTAACAAGTGTTGACAGTTGCTTTAAGTTCTTGGATAATTCCGCTGCTGTCTTGAGCTAGTCGTGGTCTTAACATCTTGTGTGTAACACAGGGGCATCAATTCCGCATCATTTTTGGTAACGTTCTTTTTATATCAAAGAGATTGGTACGTACCATTTAATATTTGTTGATTAAGGTCAGGGTTAGGGTCGTAGAAACGAAAACTAGATTTTGAATGTAGAAACTTCCGGGAAGAGTGGACACATCTTTGCTTTTGTGGAACATGATTTGTACAGAAATGTGTCTGCCATTTTTTTAAAAGTCATTTGTAAAACATAACATTTTTTTTAAAGCGATGCATGTAATTGATTTCTTCTTCTTGTTGTATGAAGAAACTTTACATTTTTCTGAAAATTAAGTGTTACGGACGATCACAATGTTTACATGCACTTCATTGAGTAGACAAACGTTTCACTAATAAAACAGATGAAACCGATCTTACATAATAGACATACGTGTGTACGTAGGCCAAATAGTGCTACGGGTTTTAATAAAACTATTTAAAATGGTTTATTCTCTATTTCTTTTTTTTTTTGTATCTATTCGATGATGTGGCCCGCGACATGAGTGTCGGAAATTAAACTGGCCCACCGGCCGAAAATGGTTGGGCATCACTGATATATAAATCTACATTATAGTATATAAGTAGGGCCTATAAAATACAAAACAAAACATGTTAAAGATCGACTGCCTGTTAGTGTGATTGAGCTTCCGTTATGGAGAAGACGTCCATCTTGACTGTACCATCGGATCACGTTGGACGTTTTTTCTCTTTCCAATGTGCACGTGATGGTTGTGTTGTCTAGTTTTACTTCTGAGCTTTGTGTCAAAATTTTTTTTTAAAATTTCGTTTAATGGTAATAAGAAACAAAAAATTGTTGTTGTTTTTTCTGTGCACTGGGGGTGGGGGTGGGGGTGGGAGTAGCATTAGGTCCATTTGATGTTATTTAAATATCGGATTTTCAAATTCTTCTGTAATCAGTGAAAAATATCTGAACTTTTTAAAAAATGTGATTTCAAAGAAATGAAGAGTTTACATTTACTTGGAAATAAAACAGTCATAAAAAATGTACATCTATGTTATAGGCCTATTTAATTTTTAAAAAATAATTAAAAAAAAATATCATTTATATGCTTTGTGTAGTAGGCTATGACCTTCTTAGTGAAAAACATTCACTTATATGTATACCAAGATTCATTATAATCTATGCTTATAGCCTTTATAGTAACTTATAAGCATCTTAGATTGACTGTAAATAGATTTTCAGCAATATTTTTTTTTTCTAGTACCGGTAAGTGATAAAAACAAAGTTGAAAAACGAAATGTATGAAACTTTTCTACAATTATTTGTGTACTTATTAAAATATGTAGGTCATATCTGGGGCTGCGTAGCCACGGAAACACTGCATTCCTCATTAATCTTTGGACTCGATGACAAGCCTTATTATTATTATTATTAAAAGTAAATTGCTTAGCTAGTTATATCACTTATACTAAAATATTATTCCATATCTGCTGTTTGTTTTCCATGATATAGTCCACGTCATGTAAAATATTAGTCAGTCCATCATTGTGCAAAGTAGAAATCTGGTCTTATAAATTGTAGGAGTTACTTCAAAATAGAACATAATTACGCCCTACGCGTTTCATGTTTCAATCTGGTCAGACGTGTCGATCAGTGACTTATGCTTAGTCGTTGGTTTTCCTAGTTGATTCAATCATCCCAGTTTTAATTTATAATAGAGCAGCCTAATACAATACTGGAACTGCCTGAGTTGGTAGAGATACTTGAGATATGGCTGGCTCTAAACCAGAGATTGTTTCAAAAGAAGAGGCCCTGTCATCTGTGTAAATGTTTGTGCTGATTAATTGAGATTTTTTATATGAGCTTACTATCTTTCTTTGTAAAAACTTCTTTTAATAAACCTTAATGTTTTGTTTATCTAGGCTTACAACACTGGATAATAAAGAAACCTAGCTCATCCATAGAAATTATGTTGGTTGCATTCATTTTTAAAAAAACCCTGAAGATGGATCAAAGTGTTCTATAATTATTGATGCCTTCTGTGTGGTTTTCAGAAAGCTTTATTCTATTACCGCTCGTTTTAACAATTACCAAAAGTGCTACACATTAACAATTATAAAACATTGTATCTCATAAATTGCAGGCTTCACTTCATAAAGAATATACATTATGTTCTAAGCGTTCATGTGTTTATTTGTTCATGTTAAGAGACTTAAACTCTGTTATGTCATTGGTTATCTTGGCTGGTGCAGACAACCCGTACCATAAGTTAAGGGCACTAAGAAAGAAAGAGCACCTATATGAATGTGTCTTAGTGAATGGAATAAGGAATGTGCCTTTATCTTTGGGTGTTTTTGTGTGTTTTTTATACGTTAATATTTGTGTTTTTTACATTAGTTTGTGGTATCATAACACAACCTAGTAAAAACATAACATTATTCTATGTAGTAATATCAGAAGTCTCGCAAGTACCAGTATGTCTTGTATCACAATAACACTATCAGTCATGTAAATTATCATTCAATCTTCACTTCCCATTTCAGACCTTGTGGTCTATAGGGCAGATGATGTAAAGCTCATCTGTTTCTGTGGCCCACGATTAACGAGGGTGTCATGCGGCTAGCACAAAGACCAACCACCTTTAGGCCTACTTTTCCCAAATAATGTCAGGTACCCTTGGTAAACTCACAGGCACCCTTATGATCCCGAAATTCAAATTCTAAGTCTTTACCGAGATTCAAACCCAGGATCCCAGGTTCGGAAGCCAAGCGCTCAACTACTCAGCCATCGCGTTTCTCCCCCAAATCACTTACCTATATGAAAATGTATTGTTGTTGTCAATCCACATTTCTCTTCATCTCCTGGCTTGATTATCTACGGTGCTATTGTAACATTTATAAGATAATCTCCAGGTTCCATGAGGGACTTTGATATCGTATATGTGCAGCTTGACTCAAAATAATGCCCAAATGGGAATTCTGTTGATTTCCTAGGCATATTTTCATACACAATAAAACTTAAAATAATATGGAAAGGTGCCTAATAGTTCTAAAATTAAAAAATCCTAGTCTTCAAACCCTGGACCCTTGTTTGGAAGCTAAATACTTTACCGCTCAGCCACCACACCTCCAAGTGATTTCTATAGAAGCTTTTAACTGTTTGCTCAACTTTCTACAACTAAAGCAAGGTAATTATGTATTGTTAGGGAGAGGGGTGGTCTCTATACTGTCTGGAATGATTCAAGAGAATATTAGTATAATGTTAGCATGGCAGGGCCCAAGGTCATGTCTAGCCTGGGCTAACAAGAAGTTACAGTTGCCAGATGGTAACCCTACTGGATTAGGTTGTATCTGTGGACGTTAGTCTGTGACCAAGGGGCTTGATAAAAGAAATCAAGAAACAGAGAAGAAATGCAAAAATGAGACTTTAATTTCAATGACTAAGGCAGCAGTTACAAAACACTGCAGATAAAAATACAAAAACATAAGGACAAGATCTAGTACATAAACATTAGAAGTGGCCATCATTTTAAAACAAACATTAAAAAACTAACTGCCAATTATTTTGACAATTAGAAAAATAATGTACCATATAGAACTAAACATGAAAGTAGGTTTACATGTAGAAAATTTTTTAAAAAAAATTCTGAAACATACAGGCAGCTTCAAGTAGTCTGACACACAGACCAACGGTCAACAGTACAGGAAACAGCTTCGCCCTAACCCATATAATAATAGGCTAAGTATAAGTATACAGTTAGCATTAGTCTACAAAAGTAGTAAAAATAAGCATACATAAAAAATAGCTCTGGGAGAGCCAGTTCAATTATAAAAAATGTTTGTAGGACCTGTTAATAAAGTCTAGGTCTCCTGTTTGTTTTGTTGGTTTTACATGTGTCCCATCAGAAATAGAGATTACATCCTAGCCCTAACCTCCAACAGGACAGTGAGTGTTCATACTAGACACTATGGAGATGACAGACCAAAGTGGATACCCCATGACAATATTAGATAAAACAAAGTGAATTAGTATTTGAAAGTTTTAAATAGACTAAGGGGATGAACTCAATGCTTTAGTGAAGTCTGACAATACCAAGTAGTCAATATTAATCCACTCTTTATTTATGGAATAATTTCTCATCTATCATTTCGGACTAAAACTCAAAAACCGCATTCATAGCAACACAGGAAAACATTCATATTAATAACAGCGCAGAAAATGTTAACAGTTTATTTAAACTACAATGACATAATATAACATACTATAATTGATCTAAATAATTTCCATCACTATTTACACTATAAAAAGCATAGAACAAATTATGCATGGATGTGACACTAATGAGCATTAATATGATAGCACACCAAAGCAGGGGAGATAATAATTCAAAGCATAATGTAGCAACGCTTTGGTGGTGGTGTGACTCCAATAATAATAATATACCACAGCCCCTCCCTCCTCCAAAAACAAAAAAGATAAAAACATTTAACTGAAACAACAAGAAGATTGAGGGAACAAAAGGAATATTAAAAAAAGAATGAACAAATGACTGGACTGATTGTTAAGATATACCTATATATATAGAACAAGATAGAAATCGATTATGGTGATTCCACTTAATTAGTTCTTACAAAGTACATCACTTGAGTACTTGTACCTGGTATTAGAAATGATTGTTCTATTCATTGTATCTGTTAGGTTTTCTGACTTCGCAACCACTTCTGGTAATGTAACCATGTTGTGAGGTTGGGTTACAGGGTTCAGGATATATAACTGTGGGTGTAGAAGTATGTGTCGCCACTCTAGTAGGTGAGCATGGGTACTCAACCTGAGGTTGGGAGGATTCTTCATTGTTTCTTACTGGGTCCTGTATTGTAGCTTGGTCACATTGTCTTGAGAAGTTCTGTTTTTGAAGTAGCATTAGGGAAATGTTCATTTCTTTCAGACGCAGTAGGAATGTAAAAACATCTTCAAATCAAAAGATAATGGCAGGTTCCCTTAGAGCACAAGGAAGGCTCTAAATGATGGTAGAAAAGGAAACAATCTCAAATGTATCTACTGTGTCTGTGTCTTTTTTACTTCTCAAAGATGTTCACTGTCAATACAAGAGAACAAAAATTGATCAAAACATTTTCATAGTTAGTGAAACACAAAACTTGGCAAAGCTTTACTTAGGGGTTTAGTATAAAGAAAATATAAAGAGATATATACAGCATTGCTTACCATTTTATTCCCTACATCTCTTGATCAATATTTTGGTCTACATCTTCATCATGCTGGTCTACATCTTCATCATGCTGGTCTACACCTTCATCATGTTGGTCTACATCTTCATCATGCTGGTCTACATCTTCATCATGTTGGTCTACATCTTCATCATGCTGGTCTAAATAAGAAAAAGAAAATAAATAAGAAAAAATTTGCCTTGAAAAGGAAAAAAAAAAATCTTCTGTTGCTTTTCTTTTCATGTTAAATAAAACTATTATGATGATGCAGCTTTGAATTTATGTTTTAACTTAGTATTTTATGAATAAACTTTAAAGAAAAAAATAAACCCAAGACATCTAATACCAGCAGCAAAGGAAAAACAACCCAAATTAAGTGAAAAAAAATTGCAAGGTTTATTAAGCCATTAAAAGTCTAAGGAACTTATTGGAGATTTTCAATTATGCCAGAAAACTATAAATAACTAGCTATTTAGTGTATCTGGTGTACAGAATACAGAGAGTTTGTGCTTTTCTAGCAAAATAAAATCACGTTTGCTTGTAGTCCAAACTCATTGGTTTTGTTGGCAACAGCAATCTTTCCAAAGAGCTGCAGAGACTGTTGAGATTGTTTCAAAATCTCTCTACACATATTCTTTTTACAACACCTCTATTCAGTTTACTCGTCCATGGAACATGGATCGGGGGAACCCAGACAGCTGATCTCAAAAAACGACTAACAATTTTTCTATAAATTTAACACTTGATGTACATAGCTCAGAACTAGCTCGTTGGCCACATGGGGAAATCTCTAAATTTAAATTTAGCTAGAGATCTGTATCTAGGATTCTAGATATAACATTGATTTTGAAATAATTGTGTACAGGAATTTCTAATGTGAGGCATTACTGATTCAAGAGTTTAATAAATTAATGTTCAGGAAAATTTAGCGCATCATCTTTTAATCTAAAATCAAAGCTCATTGGGACATACTACAAAGGGTATTAGATCTATACATTCACTTGACCAGGATTCTTTCTCTGGCTGAAAGAGGGAGGGGCAGGTTCAGAAAATGTTCCATAAATTTTAATATTTATTTTAATAATTCTAATATTTTAATTCATATTAAGGGAAAAAAATAAATCAGTCCATAAGCTGCATAAAGGAGTTATTGTCTTCTCAAAAAGTCTTTTTAATGTTCTTCTTGATATTTTTATAAAATTTGATTTCAGTTTCTTTATATGGCCCCAGCCAGTCTTCATATTGTTTGCTCTTCTTTTTCTATCCTAATGAATTGTATTTCTTTAAGAATGTACTTTAAAAAAATGAAAATGTAAGCAATAAACAGATTACAAGGTTTGAAATGCCCACTAGATAAGATTAAAACAAACGAAAATTCAGTTTGATTACAATTATCCTCAGGATTACTACTATAGCAACGACAGTATAGATGCAAAAAGGGACAGCATTCACACACAAAACATACAAACATACAGTCTTACACAGCCAGTGCTTAATGTACTATGTTTCTTTGTGAAGTGACAAATGACCAAGAAACACACTGACAGAAAGTGGAGTAAAAGAATTATAAACTCTTTCTGTTCTAGCCTTAATGAAGAGGAGGCGACCACTTTATCCAGATCTGATGTAACTGGTTTAGTGGCTGCAGATTGTCCTCAAGAATGCATAAATGAGATCAGATAATGTTTCATTATTACTTACATGTACACTGCTCTTGCTTGATATTCTTGTCAAATGTTTGACATGTTTTGAATGTTTCTTGAGAGCTAAAGAGAATCTACTTCCTTGACCAAATGTCCAGCAGAATAAATGTCATCAGGCAAGATATGAGCATCAAGATGACAACACACAGTCCAGCGCACATATCACATGACCAGGCAGCCATCCATTCTTATGAGAAGACAAAGTCTTAGTGTAGTGACCTCTCTTGCTTGAATTTTTTCTTGTAACTTGGTGCACAAAATAATTGAGAACTGAAATGACTTCAGCAAAAAATTATGAAAATCTAGGAGAAAAAAAATGCTAAGTAGAGGAAAAGTTACAATTATAATACACATTTTGTTTATGTTTTATTTCATGTCAGTTCTCTGCAATTCTATAGAATTTGAAGAGTTAGAGCATGAATAAGATGATAATTCACCTCTTCCTTTTCAAGTTAGTTGTTAGTAACATCAGGTTAGTAGCAACAAAATCATGTAGAAATAGACATGGCTTTATTTAATTTAGTCTTGTTGTTGCTGACTGTTGTTGACTTGTAGCCCCAAACTGCTGGTAGGAAACTAAACTGTTGAAGGCATAATATATCTTAGCTAAAAGAACTTGAACAACTTCCTTGTGAACGAAACTAAATATAACATTTATAATACTTGTGATCACATGAAATAAATGTAGTAGACTTAAGTAATAAAATTTCTTACAATCTAACTCACTACAATAACACAACCTTTCAGTCTTACATTCTGGAGTCGTCTCCCCTAACTAAGACCAAGTGACGACAATGCCACTTTTGCATCATTCACATACAACAGCTTACCGCTTTCCACAGTCACCATAAACACACACACACACTCCATAACACTTCTGCTTGCCCAACATTCTTTCACTGAATCAAGCCCCAAACATCCTACTTGTCCATATGTTAGACTTTGCAACGACCATGTTTTTAATCATACTAGTTACATTTAGCAGACACTCTGGCACATATTGGAAATAATAGTGCAAATATTATGACTAATCAAGCTTTAAAAAACTCTAAATTAGATTATTATTTCTGTACCTTGATATCTGTCAACAAAAACAACTGATACATTTGAACCTAAGGAAGAACAAAAAGAATTTGAAATATAAAGTTGTGTAACAAAAACTTGAAAGAGTTCAAGGTAACAAAACTTAATATATAGATATAAATTGCAGATATAAGCGAGAACCTACAAAATTGGAATTTAATTTTGTAGCTTGATATCTGTTAACAAAAAATTAAACTTCAGTAAAAAGAAGTGTGATTAAACATTTCAAATATATAAATTCATATGTTGCTAATGAAGCTAATGAAAAAAAAAGTGGTTCAGGGAGTAATAAACAGGACTACACATTTGTAAAAACACTGTGACACAGGACTGTATACTTAAAAAGGACTGATGTAAAAAATCCCCAAGTAGATCAATGGTGATATGGTTATCTGACTATAGACTGTGTTTTTCAACATGGTTGGGTCAAGCCAGGCTGACACAGTAGAGGACCAGAGGCAAGAAAAGTACAAGTTGTGTAAAGTTGTGATATTTAGACATTGACTGCTGCAAATTGATAAGTTTTTAATTGTTTATTTATTTATTATTGATTACACTCATTTAAAGTGTCTTGAAGGCCAAGTTATCAAGTTTTTGATTTAGCCATATTATTCTGTAACAATAAGAAATGTAATTGTATATTTTCAGACAGGCTAATAGTGAATTTGTGTCAATATATATTATATCTCTCATAAAATAAAGTCAGTAATTTTGTGCACTACAAGTATAAATAGTATATTGAAGTTGGACAGTGATTGCAAATTTTGACACAGCAGACAATATTTTTTATGCCAATGTATATTATATATCTCATCCAGTAATAGTCAGTAATTTTGTGCAGTACAAGTATATATATTGCATTGAAGTTGAACTGTAATTGTAAATTTTGACACAGGCAGACAGTAAATTTGTGTATATTATATATCTCATTAGTAAATAGTATGTAAACACTCATAGACAGTTGAAGGATGAAAAAGGTGCCCCAAAAATCGACCAGACACTTCAGGTGCACCAACAATTAATTAGTAAACAGTATATTGAAGTTGGACAGAGATTGTAAATTTTGACACAGGCAGATAATATTTTTATGCCAATGTATATTATATATCTCATCAAGTAATAGTAATTTTGTGCAGTACAAGTATATATATTGCATTGAAATTGAACTGTAATTGTAAATTTTGACACAGGCAGACAGTACACTATATATATCTCATTAATAAATAGTATGTAAACACTCGTAGACAGTTGAAGGATGAAAAAGGTGCCCCAAAAATCGAACAAGACACTTCAGGTGCACCAACAATTAATTAGTAAATAGTATATTGAAGTTGGACAGTGATTGTAAATTTTGACACAGGCAGACAATATTTTTATGCCAATGTATATTATATATCTCATCCAGTAATAGTCAGTAATTTTGTGCAGTACAAGTATATATATTGCATTGAAGTTGAACTGTAATTGTAAATTTTGACACAGGCAGACAGTAAATTTGAGTATATTATATATCTCATTAGTAAATAGTATGTAAACACTCGTAGACAGTTGAAGAATGAAAAAGGTGCCCCAAAAATTGACCAGACACTTCAGGTGCACCAACAATTAATTAGTAAACAGTATATTGAAGTTGGACAGTGATTGCAAATTTTGACACAGGCAGACAATATTTTTATGCCAATGTATATTATATATCTCATCAAGTAATAGTAATTTTGTGCAGTACAAGTATATATATTGCATTGAAATTGAACTGTAATTGTAAATTTTGACACAGGCAGACAGTACATTTGTATATATTATATATCTCATCAAATAATAGTAATTTTGTGCAGTACAAGTATATAAATTGAAGTTGGACAGTGATTGTAAATTTTGACACAGGCAGACAATATTTTTATGCCAATGTATATTATATATCTCATCAAGTAATAGTAATTTTGTGCAGTACAAGTATATATATTGCATTGAAATTGAACTGTAATAGTAATTTTTGACACAGGCGGACAGTACATTATATATATCTCATTAGTAAATAGTATGTAAACACTCGTAGACAGTTGAAGGATGAAAAAGGTGCCCCAAAAATCGACCAGACACTTCAGGTGCACCAACAATTAATTAGTAAACAGTATATTGAAGTTGGACAGTGATTGCAAATTTTGACACAGGCAGACAATATTTTTTATGCCAATGTATATTATATATCTCATCAAGTAATAGTAATTTTGTGCAGTACAAGTATATATATTGCATTGAAATTGAACTGTAATTGTAAATTTTGACACAGGCAGACAGTACATTTGTGTATATTATATATCTCATCAAATAATAGTAATTTTGTGCAGTACAAGTATATAAATTGAAGTTGGACAGTGATTGTAAATTTTGACACAGGCAGACAATATTTTTATGCCAATGTATATTATATATCTCATCAAGTAATAGTAATTTTGTGCAGTACAAGTATATATATTGCATTGAAATTGAACTGTAATAGTAATTTTTGACACAGGCAGACAGTACATTATATATATCTCATTAGTAAATAGTATGTAAACACTCGTAGACAGTTGAAGGATAAAAAAGGTGCCCCAAAAATCGACCAGACTCTTCAGGTGCACCAACAATTAATTAGTAAATAGTATATTGAAGTTGGACAGTGATTGTAAATTTTGACACAGGCAGACAATATTTTTATGCCAATGTATATTATATATCTCATCAAGTAATAGTCAGTAATTTTGTGCAGTACAAGTATATATATTATATTGAAGTTGGACAGTGATTATAAATTTTGACACAGGTAAAAGCAATATTTTTATGCCAATGTATATTATATATCTCATCAAGTAATAGTCAGTAATTTTGTGCAGTACAAGTATATATATTGCATTGAAGTTGAACTGTAATTGTAAATTTTGACACAGGCAGACAGTAAATTTGTGCATATCATAGTTGAAGAATGAAAAAGGTGCCCCAAAAATTGACCAGACACTTCAGGTGCACCAACAATTAATTAGTAAACAGTATATTGAAGTTGGACAGTGATTGTAAATTTTGACACAGGCAGACAATATTTTTATGCCAATGTATATTATATATCTCATCAAGTAATAGTAATTTTGTGCAGTACAAGTATATATATTGCATTGAAATTGAACTGTAATTGTAAATTTTGACACAGGCAGACAGTACATTTGTGTATATTATATATCTCATCAAATAATAGTAATTTTGTGCAGTACAAGTATATAAATTGAAGTTGGATAGTAATTGTAAATTTGGACACAGGCAGTAATTTTGTGCTGATATATATTATATGTCTCAAGTAACAGTATATATATTTATATATACATTCTATTGAAGTTGGACAGTGAAAAGATTAAGAAGCACTCTTCAAAGTGATGAGCTATATCAGTGCTAGTATTCAATGACATTACAGGAAGATAATCAGTATTGAAATATATTACTGATAATTTTGATTTTGATTTTTAATTTTTATGTTCTATATTTAGAAAGCTGTTGACAGTATTGTTCTTGTCAAAATTTGGTATCACTGATATTGTGTCCTTGTTAAATTTTGTCTTTTTTGAATGTAAAAAAAAAAATATATATATATATGATCAGAACATAAGGTTTTAGAGGTCGCAGATTTAACACTAGTAGATTTTTGTGTTTAGACTATTGTTTATTTTAATGTTTACATTGTATTAATATTGTGCACAATTTCTTGGGGTCTTTAAGTCATTGTTATTTATATTTGTAAGTATATGTAGTATTTCTTGAAAATATTCTGTCTTTTTCCTGCTGTGCTTGTTTGTTTTTATATATAGACCAAATCTTGCTTTTGGAACAAGATGTACTTTAGGGTAAGAGTGCGGTCAATGTGTTGCTCAAATCCTCCTCAATTTAATCAAAGATTTCAGTGCAAGAACACTCAGTCATCATCATGTCATCATCATATCATCATTTATATAATTGTAACATTTTGGTATAAATTTTGTTTTATTTTTTTTTACATTATAATATTTTATTAATTTTGTTTTCTCTTTGTTAGAACAATTATATGAAAAAATAATATATTGTAAAAACATAATAATTGATTATGACATTGATTATTAGATTGTTGACAATTTAGTGTGTTATGTTAATCACAATAGTATTGGCTTGATAATTTTGTCAGTGATTGTAAACTATAAAAGATATTAGATATCATAATTATCTATAAAAGAGTACAGAATGCATTGGTACATTTGATAAGTATTAATAGATACATGGATGGATATATTGAACTAAAGAAAGTTGCTGACTTGTTTGGTCTTAAAGATGAAGAAAAGAAAGATGTTTTAACATAAATGGAAAGGAAAGAAAATCAAGTTGATATTGAAAGAGTTGGCGAGAGCACAAAGAGAAGAGAGAAATGCAACTAGATGCTGAAAGAAATTAAAAGGAAGCAAAACCAGACAAAGAATCAGAAGTTCAAAAAAAAAACCCTGAAAAATAAAAGCTGCAATTCAAAACAAGGGATACAAAACAGAAACTACCAAGCATGAACATAAAGAGAATATTTATAGGCAAAAAATGAGGGACCTTAAAGAAACTGATGAAATAAATAGTTATTTTCAGACTATCAGTAAAACTTGCAATTACAATGAAGATACTTGTTCTAATATATTCATCTGTAAACTAAGTGGCAAGACTTTGAGTGTTATTAACTCATTAATAGAAGAACAAAGAAAGAAATGCATCCTGTTAAAAGCAATATTATTGGAATCACCAAAAAGAAATTCATCATGAACATCAAAGACAAGAATCTAATTCTCCAAAAATATAATGTACCAAGAAATAGATAAGGAATCGGAAATCAGAATAGGTAACAAAGTAATAATGTTAATATAAATGAAGTTCAAGCTACAGTATATAATATTGAAGTAGAACTAGAATTTTTTACAGCATATGTTCATGGTGTTTTAGTAAAATATACCAGTCTTTACAAATGATAAACATGTTACACAAGATACTATGACATGTAATACTAAGAAAATATGACAGGTAATACTATGAAAATATGACAGAAAAAAATAAGAAAATAGGACAAGTAAAACTAAGAAAATATGAAAGGCATAACAAAGAAAATATGACATGTTAAACTAAGAAAATATTACAGGTAAAGGTAAGGAAATATGACAGGTAAAACTAAGAAAAAATGACAGGAAAAACTAAGAAAATATGACAAGTATAACTAAGAAAAAATGAAAGGCATAACAAAGAAAATATGACATGTTAAACTAAGAAAATATGACGTAAAACTAATTATGTCCCAACTATTATTCAACTGAACAGAAAGAACCGGTTATTTTACAAACTCATTCTTCTATGACTTTTTTTTTTATGCCTTTTAACATTCCAAGTTATGATGATGCTTTGTCCAAGGCACTGTAGCACGTGAAAAAAAGCAAAACAAGAAAAAGGATGTGCACTGCTGGGTTGTCTACAAATGCACAGCCATAACCAACTATTTCGTCTTGGATCAACAATTCAATTGATGACTATATTACTACATCTAGTCCTCAGCTAAAAATCCTCAATTTTTCAAAAATTAATACAATATCCTTTCCTATAATAACGAAGATGGTCATGGAGACCGATCTTCTTTGAAAAAAAGTCCTCAACTACATCCTTTAAACATGAAGATGGCTGCAGGGCCCAGTCTTCACTTTTAAAATTCCTCCGTTAATCATTCCTATGAACACGAAGATGGCTAAGGAGCCCAGTCTTCGCTTTTAAAATTCCTCCATTAATCATTCCTATAAACACGAAGATGGCTAAGGAGCCCAGTCTTCGCTTTTAAAATTCCTCCATTAATCATTCCTATAAACACGAAGATGGCTAAGGAGTCCAGTCTTCGCTTTTAAAATTCCTCCGTTAATCATTCCTATAAACACGAAGATGGCTAAGGAGTCCAGTCTTCGCTTTTAAAAGTCCTCCTTTAATCATTCCTATAAACACGAAGATGGCTAAAGAGTCCGGTCTTCGCTTTTGGAAAGTCCTAAGCTATACTTAGTAAAGTCATCAATTAAATGTGTTTTCTCCGCAACTATTTGGTTGGTCTGCAAGTGCAAATGTTGAGTAGTGTGAGTTGCATCACGAGCGGCGATATTTCCTTTGATGGACACGTTCATATGTTCATTGAGTGTGACTTAATTATTGTTACAAACGTTCAATTGGAATATAAATAAAGACGTCTAACACAGTTATACATCTGTACGAATTTCTTTTTTAAGCACTCAAAGAATGATTTCACTGGGAATTGCAAATACATTTTGATCACCACATTAAGTGCAGAGGTCAAAGACCTGCTGATTATCACACATTTGTACACAAATGTTTGTAGATTACAATTCAATAAAGTTGTTACAAAACCTCACTAGTTACATCACTTCACAGTGTCTCAATGGATAAGAGATAAGCGTGATACAAACGACAATCCCAACTGTTCCTGCACAATCATCATATATCTGATAGCTTATATTTTCATCCTTTTTTTAACTTTTGTTTTGCAAACGTGCATCAGTTGAATAGCTGGAGCCCAAAAAAAAGTTTCATGCTCGCCTTTTTCACTGACAACCATCGCACTTGTTGACCGACCAATCATCAAGCTACACGGAGCATAACGGGACCACACGAAGGCATCAGGTTCAAACTAGTATTTGAAGGTGGTCTAACAAGTAGCCCGTTTGAGGGCTAAATTAGCCTCACAAACTTCGGCTCCAACTAATGTTGGAGGCTGAATCAGCTGCTGACTGACTCCTGTTTGGCCACTTGTTGGCCACTCGTTCATCAAGCTGTGAACTGAGCGTAGCGTGCTTTCAACGAATACGTCGCGCTTTACTGTATTTGAAGGTGGTCTACAAATGAAATGTTTGAGGGCTAAATAAGCCTCACAAACTTCGGCCTCAACTAATGTTGAGAGGTTGACAGCATCAAAGCTTGCACTCAACTAATTATGTCCCAACTATTATTCAACTGAACCGAAAGAACCGGTTATTTTACAAACTCATTCTTCTATGAGTTTTTTTTTTAATGCCTTTTAACATTCCAAGTTATGATGATGCTTTGTCCAAGGCATTGTAGCACGTGAAAAAAAGCAAAACAAGAAAAAGGATGTGCACTGCTGGGTTGTCTACAAATGCACAGCCATAACCAACTATTTCGTCTTGGATCAACAATTCAATTGATGACTATATTACTACATCTAGTCCTCAGCTAAAAATCCTCAATTTTTCAAAAATTAATACAATATCCTTTCCTATAATAACGAAGATGGTCATGGAGACCGATCTTCTTTGAAAAAAAGTCCTCAACTACATCCTTTAAACATGAAGATGGCTGCAGGGCCCAGTCTTCACTTTTAAAATTCCTCCGTTAATCATTCCTATGAACACGAAGATGGCTAAGGAGCCCAGTCTTCGCTTTTAAAATTCCTCCATTAATCATTCCTATAAACACGAAGATGGCTAAGGAGTCCAGTCTTCGCTTTTAAAATTCCTCCGTTAATCATTCCTATAAACACGAAGATGGCTAAGGAGTCCAGTCTTCGCTTTTAAAAGTCCTCCTTTAATCATTCCTATAAACACGAAGATGGCTAAAGAGTCCGGTCTTCGCTTTTGGAAAGTCCTAAGCTATACTTAGTAAAGTCATCAATTAAATGTGTTTTCTCCGCAACTATTTGGTTGGTCTGCAAGTGCAAATGTTGAGTAGTGTGAGTTGCATCACGAGCGGCGATATTTCCTTTGATGGACACGTTCATATGTTCATTGAGTGTGACTTAATTATTGTTACAAACGTGCACTGTTGGAATATAAATAAAGACGTCTAACACAGTTATACATCTGTACGAATTTCTTTTTTAAGCACTCAAAGAATGATTTCACTGGGAATTGCAAATACATTTTGATCACCACATTAAGTGCAGAGGTCAAAGACCTGCTGATTATCACACATTTGTACACAAATGTTTGTAGATTACAATTCAATAAAGTTGTTACAAAACCTCACTAGTTACATCACTTCACAGTGTCTCAATGGATAAGAGATAAGCGTGATACAAACGACAATCCCAACTGTTCCTGCACAATCATCATATATCTGATAGCTTATATTTTCATCCTTTTTTTAACTTTTGTTTTGCAAACGTGCATCAGTTGAATAGCTGGAGCCCAAAAAAAAGTTTCATGCTCGCCTTTTTCACTGACAACCATCGCACTTGTTGACCGACCAATCATCAAGCTACACGGAGCATAACGGGACCACACGAAGGCATCAGGTTCAAACTAGTATTTGAAGGTGGTCTAACAAGTAGCCCGTTTGAGGGCTAAATTAGCCTCACAAACTTCGGCTCCAACTAATGTTGGAGGCTGAATCAGCTGCTGACTGACTCCTGTTTGGCCACTTGTTGGCCACTCGTTCATCAAGCTGTGAACTGAGCGTAGCGTGCTTTCAACGAATACGTCGCGCTTTACTGTATTTGAAGGTGGTCTACAAATGAAATGTTTGAGGGCTAAATAAGCCTCACAAACTTCGGCCTCAACTAATGTTGAGAGGTTGACAGCATCAAAGCTTGCACTCAACTAATTATGTCCCAACTATTATTCAACTGAACCGAAAGAACCGGTTATTTTACAAACTCATTCTTCTATGAGTTTTTTTTTTAATGCCTTTTAACATTCCAAGTTATGATGACGCTTTGTCCAAGGCATTGTAGCACGTGAAAAAAAGCAAAACAAGAAAAAGGATGTGCACTGCTGGGTTGTCTACAAATGCACAGCCATAACCAACTATTTCGTCTTGGATCAACAATTCAATTGATGACTATATTACTACATCTAGTCCTCAGCTAAAAATCCTCAATTTTTCAAAAATTAATACAATATCCTTTCCTATAATAACGAAGATGGTCATGGAGACCGATCTTCTTTGAAAAAAAGTCCTCAACTACATCCTTTAAACATGAAGATGGCTGCAGGGCCCAGTCTTCACTTTTAAAATTCCTCCGTTAATCATTCCTATGAACACGAAGATGGCTAAGGAGCCCAGTCTTCGCTTTTAAAATTCCTCCATTAATCATTCCTATAAACACGAAGATGGCTAAGGAGTCCAGTCTTCGCTTTTAAAATTCCTCCGTTAATCATTCCTATAAACACGAAGATGGCTAAGGAGTCCAGTCTTCGCTTTTAAAAGTCCTCCTTTAATCATTCCTATAAACACGAAGATGGCTAAAGAGTCCGGTCTTCGCTTTTGGAAAGTCCTAAGCTATACTTAGTAAAGTCATCAATTAAATGTGTTTTCTCCGCAACTATTTGGTTGGTCTGCAAGTGCAAATGTTGAGTAGTGTGAGTTGCATCACGAGCGGCGATATTTCCTTTGATGGACACGTTCATATGTTCATTGAGTGTGACTTATTATTGTTACAAACGTTCAATCGGAATATAAATAAAGACGTCTAACACAGTTATACATCTGTACGAATTTCTTTTTTAAGCACTCAAAGAATGATTTCACTGGGAATTGCAAATACATTTTGATCACCACATTAAGTGCAGAGGTCAAAGACCTGCTGATTATCACACATTTGTACACAAATGTTTGTAGATTACAATTCAATAAAGTTGTTACAAAACCTCACTAGTTACATCACTTCACAGTGTCTCAATGGATAAGAGATAAGCGTGATACAAACGACAATCCCAACTGTTCCTGCACAATCATCATATATCTGATAGCTTATATTTTCATCCTTTTTTTAACTTTTGTTTTGCAAACGTGCATCAGTTGAATAGCTGGAGCCCAAAAAAAAGTTTCATGCTCGCCTTTTTCACTGACAACCATCGCACTTGTTGACCGACCAATCATCAAGCTACACGGAGCATAACGGGACCACACGAAGGCATCAGGTTCAAACTAGTATTTGAAGGTGGTCTAACAAGTAGCCCGTTTGAGGGCTAAATTAGCCTCACAAACTTCGGCTCCAACTAATGTTGGAGGCTGAATCAGCTGCTGACTGACTCCTGTTTGGCCACTTGTTGGCCACTCGTTCATCAAGCTGTGAACTGAGCGTAGCGTGCTTTCAACGAATACGTCGCGCTTTACTGTATTTGAAGGTGGTCTACAAATGAAATGTTTGAGGGCTAAATAAGCCTCACAAACTTCGGCCTCAACTAATGTTGAGAGGTTGACAGCATCAAAGCTTGCACTCAACTAATTATGTCCCAACTATTATTCAACTGAACCGAAAGAACCGGTTATTTTACAAACTCATTCTTCTATGAGTTTTTTTTTTAATGCCTTTTAACATTCCAAGTTATGATGATGCTTTGTCCAAGGCATTGTAGCACGTGAAAAAAAGCAAAACAAGAAAAAGGATGTGCACTGCTGGGTTGTCTACAAATGCACAGCCATAACCAACTATTTCGTCTTGGATCAACAATTCAATTGATGACTATATTACTACATCTAGTCCTCAGCTAAAAATCCTCAATTTTTCAAAAATTAATACAATATCCTTTCCTATAATAACGAAGATGGTCATGGAGACCGATCTTCTTTGAAAAAAAGTCCTCAACTACATCCTTTAAACATGAAGATGGCTGCAGGGCCCAGTCTTCACTTTTAAAATTCCTCCGTTAATCATTCCTATGAACACGAAGATGGCTAAGGAGCCCAGTCTTCGCTTTTAAAATTCCTCCATTAATCATTCCTATAAAAACGAAGATGGCTAAGGAGTCCAGTCTTCGCTTTTAAAATTCCTCCGTTAATCATTCCTATAAACACGAAGATGGCTAAGGAGTCCAGTCTTCGCTTTTAAAAGTCCTCCCTTAATCATTCCTATAAACACGAAGATGGCTAAAGAGTCCGGTCTTCGCTTTTGGAAAGTCCTAAGCTATACTTAGTAAAGTCATCAATTAAATGTGTTTTCTCCGCAACTATTTGGTTGGTCTGCAAGTGCAAATGTTGAGTAGTGTGAGTTGCATCACGAGCGGCGATATTTCCTTTGATGGACACGTTCATATGTTCATTGAGTGTGACTTAATTATTGTTACAAACGTTCAATTGGAATATAAATAAAGACGTCTAACACAGTTATACATCTGTACGAATTTCTTTTTTAAGCACTCAAAGAATGATTTCACTGGGAATTGCAAATACATTTTGATCACCACATTAAGTGCAGAGGTCAAAGACCTGCTGATTATCACACATTTGTACACAAATGTTTGTAGATTACAATTCAATAAAGTTGTTACAAAACCTCACTAGTTACATCACTTCACAGTGTCTCAATGGATAAGAGATAAGCGTGATACAAACGACAATCCCAACTGTTCCTGCACAATCATCATATATCTGATAGCTTATATTTTCATCCTTTTTTTAACTTTTGTTTTGCAAACGTGCATCAGTTGAATAGCTGGAGCCCAAAAAAAAGTTTCATGCTCGCCTTTTTCACTGACAACCATCGCACTTGTTGACCGACCAATCATCAAGCTACACGGAGCATAACGGGACCACACGAAGGCATCAGGTTCAAACTAGTATTTGAAGGTGGTCTAACAAGTAGCCCGTTTGAGGGCTAAATTAGCCTCACAAACTTCGGCTCCAACTAATGTTGGAGGCTGAATCAGCTGCTGACTGACTCCTGTTTGGCCACTTGTTGGCCACTCGTTCATCAAGCTGTGAACTGAGCGTAGCGTGCTTTCAACGAATACGTCGCGCTTTACTGTATTTGAAGGTGGTCTACAAATGAAATGTTTGAGGGCTAAATAAGCCTCACAAACTTCGGCCTCAACTAATGTTGAGAGGTTGACAGCATCAAAGCTTGCACTCAACTAATTATGTCCCAACTATTATTCAACTGAACCGAAAGAACCGGTTATTTTACAAACTCATTCTTCTATGACTTTTTTTTTATGCCTTTTAACATTCCAAGTTATGATGATGCTTTGTCCAAGGCACTGTAGCACGTGAAAAAAAGCAAAACAAGAAAAAGGATGTGCACTGCTGGGTTGTCTACAAATGCACAGCCATAACCAACTATTTCGTCTTGGATCAACAATTCAATTGATGACTATATTACTACATCTAGTCCTCAGCTAAAAATCCTCAATTTTTCAAAAATTAATACAATATCCTTTCCTATAATAACGAAGATGGTCATGGAGACCGATCTTCTTTGAAAAAAAGTCCTCAACTACATCCTTTAAACATGAAGATGGCTGCAGGGCCCAGTCTTCACTTTTAAAATTCCTCCGTTAATCATTCCTATGAACACGAAGATGGCTAAGGAGCCCAGTCTTCGCTTTTAAAATTCCTCCATTAATCATTCCTATAAACACGAAGATGGCTAAGGAGTCCAGTCTTCGCTTTTAAAATTCCTCCGTTAATCATTCCTATAAACACGAAGATGGCTAAGGAGTCCAGTCTTCGCTTTTAAAAGTCCTCCCTTAATCATTCCTATAAACACGAAGATGGCTAAAGAGTCCGGTCTTCGCTTTTGGAAAGTCCTAAGCTATACTTAGTAAAGTCATCAATTAAATGTGTTTTCTCCGCAACTATTTGGTTGGTCTGCAAGTGCAAATGTTGAGTAGTGTGAGTTGCATCACGAGCGGCGATATTTCCTTTGATGGACACGTTCATATGTTCATTGAGTGTGACTTAATTATTGTTACAAACGTGCACTGTTGGAATATAAATAAAGACGTCTAACACAGTTATACATCTGTACGAATTTCTTTTTTAAGCACTCAAAGAATGATTTCACTGGGAATTGCAAATACATTTTGATCACCACATTAAGTGCAGAGGTCAAAGACCTGCTGATTATCACACATTTGTACACAAATGTTTGTAGATTACAATTCAATAAAGTTGTTACAAAACCTCACTAGTTACATCACTTCACAGTGTCTCAATGGATAAGAGATAAGCGTGATACAAACGACAATCCCAACTGTTCCTGCACAATCATCATATATCTGATAGCTTATATTTTCATCCTTTTTTTAACTTTTGTTTTGCAAACGTGCATCAGTTGAATAGCTGGAGCCCAAAAAAAAGTTTCATGCTCGCCTTTTTCACTGACAACCATCGCACTTGTTGACCGACCAATCATCAAGCTACACGGAGCATAACGGGACCACACGAAGGCATCAGGTTCAAACTAGTATTTGAAGGTGGTCTAACAAGTAGCCCGTTTGAGGGCTAAATTAGCCTCACAAACTTCGGCTCCAACTAATGTTGGAGGCTGAATCAGCTGCTGACTGACTCCTGTTTGGCCACTTGTTGGCCACTCGTTCATCAAGCTGTGAACTGAGCGTAGCGTGCTTTCAACGAATACGTCGCGCTTTACTGTATTTGAAGGTGGTCTACAAATGAAATGTTTGAGGGCTAAATAAGCCTCACAAACTTCGGCCTCAACTAATGTTGAGAGGTTGACAGCATCAAAGCTTGCACTCAACTAATTATGTCCCAACTATTATTCAACTGAACCGAAAGAACCGGTTATTTTACAAACTCATTCTTCTATGAGTTTTTTTTTTAATGCCTTTTAACATTCCAAGTTATGATGACGCTTTGTCCAAGGCATTGTAGCACGTGAAAAAAAGCAAAACAAGAAAAAGGATGTGCACTGCTGGGTTGTCTACAAATGCACAGCCATAACCAACTATTTCGTCTTGGATCAACAATTCAATTGATGACTATATTACTACATCTAGTCCTCAGCTAAAAATCCTCAATTTTTCAAAAATTAATACAATATCCTTTCCTATAATAACGAAGATGGTCATGGAGACCGATCTTCTTTGAAAAAAAGTCCTCAACTACATCCTTTAAACATGAAGATGGCTGCAGGGCCCAGTCTTCACTTTTAAAATTCCTCCGTTAATCATTCCTATGAACACGAAGATGGCTAAGGAGCCCAGTCTTCGCTTTTAAAATTCCTCCATTAATCATTCCTATAAACACGAAGATGGCTAAGGAGTCCAGTCTTCGCTTTTAAAATTCCTCCGTTAATCATTCCTATAAACACGAAGATGGCTAAGGAGTCCAGTCTTCGCTTTTAAAAGTCCTCCTTTAATCATTCCTATAAACACGAAGATGGCTAAAGAGTCCGGTCTTCGCTTTTGGAAAGTCCTAAGCTATACTTAGTAAAGTCATCAATTAAATGTGTTTTCTCCGCAACTATTTGGTTGGTCTGCAAGTGCAAATGTTGAGTAGTGTGAGTTGCATCACGAGCGGCGATATTTCCTTTGATGGACACGTTCATATGTTCATTGAGTGTGACTTAATTATTGTTACAAACGTGCACTGTTGGAATATAAATAAAGACGTCTAACACAGTTATACATCTGTACGAATTTCTTTTTTAAGCACTCAAAGAATGATTTCACTGGGAATTGCAAATACATTTTGATCACCACATTAAGTGCAGAGGTCAAAGACCTGCTGATTATCACACATTTGTACACAAATGTTTGTAGATTACAATTCAATAAAGTTGTTACAAAACCTCACTAGTTACATCACTTCACAGTGTCTCAATGGATAAGAGATAAGCGTGATACAAACGACAATCCCAACTGTTCCTGCACAATCATCATATATCTGATAGCTTATATTTTCATCCTTTTTTTAACTTTTGTTTTGCAAACGTGCATCAGTTGAATAGCTGGAGCCCAAAAAAAAGTTTCATGCTCGCCTTTTTCACTGACAACCATCGCACTTGTTGACCGACCAATCATCAAGCTACACGGAGCATAACGGGACCACACGAAGGCATCAGGTTCAAACTAGTATTTGAAGGTGGTCTAACAAGTAGCCCGTTTGAGGGCTAAATTAGCCTCACAAACTTCGGCTCCAACTAATGTTGGAGGCTGAATCAGCTGCTGACTGACTCCTGTTTGGCCACTTGTTGGCCACTCGTTCATCAAGCTGTGAACTGAGCGTAGCGTGCTTTCAACGAATACGTCGCGCTTTACTGTATTTGAAGGTGGTCTACAAATGAAATGTTTGAGGGCTAAATAAGCCTCACAAACTTCGGCCTCAACTAATGTTGAGAGGTTGACAGCATCAAAGCTTGCACTCAACTAATTATGTCCCAACTATTATTCAACTGAACCGAAAGAACCGGTTATTTTACAAACTCATTCTTCTATGAGTTTTTTTTTTAATGCCTTTTAACATTCCAAGTTATGATGACGCTTTGTCCAAGGCATTGTAGCACGTGAAAAAAAGCAAAACAAGAAAAAGGATGTGCACTGCTGGGTTGTCTACAAATGCACAGCCATAACCAACTATTTCGTCTTGGATCAACAATTCAATTGATGACTATATTACTACATCTAGTCCTCAGCTAAAAATCCTCAATTTTTCAAAAATTAATACAATATCCTTTCCTATAATAACGAAGATGGTCATGGAGACCGATCTTCTTTGAAAAAAAGTCCTCAACTACATCCTTTAAACATGAAGATGGCTGCAGGGCCCAGTCTTCACTTTTAAAATTCCTCCGTTAATCATTCCTATGAACACGAAGATGGCTAAGGAGCCCAGTCTTCGCTTTTAAAATTCCTCCATTAATCATTCCTATAAACACGAAGATGGCTAAGGAGTCCAGTCTTCGCTTTTAAAATTCCTCCGTTAATCATTCCTATAAACACGAAGATGGCTAAGGAGTCCAGTCTTCGCTTTTAAAAGTCCTCCTTTAATCATTCCTATAAACACGAAGATGGCTAAAGAGTCCGGTCTTCGCTTTTGGAAAGTCCTAAGCTATACTTAGTAAAGTCATCAATTAAATGTGTTTTCTCCGCAACTATTTGGTTGGTCTGCAAGTGCAAATGTTGAGTAGTGTGAGTTGCATCACGAGCGGCGATATTTCCTTTGATGGACACGTTCATATGTTCATTGAGTGTGACTTAATTATTGTTACAAACGTGCACTGTTGGAATATAAATAAAGACGTCTAACACAGTTATACATCTGTACGAATTTCTTTTTTAAGCACTCAAAGAATGATTTCACTGGGAATTGCAAATACATTTTGATCACCACATTAAGTGCAGAGGTCAAAGACCTGCTGATTATCACACATTTGTACACAAATGTTTGTAGATTACAATTCAATAAAGTTGTTACAAAACCTCACTAGCTACATCACTTCACAGTGTCACAATGGATAAGAGATAAGCGTGATACAAACGACAATCCCAACTGTTCCTGCACAATCATCATATATCTGATAGCTTATATTTTCATCCTTTTTTTAACTTTTGTTTTGCAAACGTGCATCAGTTGAATAGCTGGAGCCCAAAAAAAAGTTTCATGCTCGCCTTTTTCACTGACAACCATCGCACTTGTTGACCGACCAATCATCAAGCTACACGGAGCATAACGGGACCACACGAAGGCATCAGGTTCAAACTAGTATTTGAAGGTGGTCTAACAAGTAGCCCGTTTGAGAGCTAAATTAGCCTCACAAACTTCGGCTCCAACTAATGTTGGAGGCTGAATCAGCTGCTGACTGACTCCTGTTTGGCCACTTGTTGGCCACTCGTTCATCAAGCTGTGAACTGAGAGTCCGGTCTTCGCTTTTGGAAAGTCCTAAGCTATACTTAGTAAAGTCATCAATTAAATGTGTTTTCTCCGCAACTATTTGGTTGGTCTGCAAGTGCAAATGTTGAGTAGTGTGAGTTGCATCACGAGCGGCGATATTTCCTTTGATGGACACGTTCATATGTTCATTGAGTGTGACTTAATTATTGTTACAAACGTTCAATTGGAATATAAATAAAGACGTCTAACACAGTTATACATCTGTACGAATTTCTTTTTTAAGCACTCAAAGAATGATTTCACTGGGAATTGCAAATACATTTTGATCACCACATTAAGTGCAGAGGTCAAAGACCTGCTGATTATCACACATTTGTACACAAATGTTTGTAGATTACAATTCAATAAAGTTGTTACAAAACCTCACTAGTTACATCACTTCACAGTGTCTCAATGGATAAGAGATAAGCGTGATACAAACGACAATCCCAACTGTTCCTGCACAATCATCATATATCTGATAGCTTATATTTTCATCCTTTTTTTAACTTTTGTTTTGCAAACGTGCATCAGTTGAATAGCTGGAGCCCAAAAAAAAGTTTCATGCTCGCCTTTTTCACTGACAACCATCGCACTTGTTGACCGACCAATCATCAAGCTACACGGAGCATAACGGGACCACACGAAGGCATCAGGTTCAAACTAGTATTTGAAGGTGGTCTAACAAGTAGCCCGTTTGAGGGCTAAATTAGCCTCACAAACTTCGGCTCCAACTAATGTTGGAGGCTGAATCAGCTGCTGACTGACTCCTGTTTGGCCACTTGTTGGCCACTCGTTCATCAAGCTGTGAACTGAGCGTAGCGTGCTTTCAACGAATACGTCGCGCTTTACTGTATTTGAAGGTGGTCTACAAATGAAATGTTTGAGGGCTAAATAAGCCTCACAAACTTCGGCCTCAACTAATGTTGAGAGGTTGACAGCATCAAAGCTTGCACTCAACTAATTATGTCCCAACTATTATTCAACTGAACCGAAAGAACCGGTTATTTTACAAACTCATTCTTCTATGAGTTTTTTTTTTAATGCCTTTTAACATTCCAAGTTATGATGATGCTTTGTCCAAGGCATTGTAGCACGTGAAAAAAAGCAAAACAAGAAAAAGGATGTGCACTGCTGGGTTGTCTACAAATGCACAGCCATAACCAACTATTTCGTCTTGGATCAACAATTCAATTGATGACTATATTACTACATCTAGTCCTCAGCTAAAAATCCTCAATTTTTCAAAAATTAATACAATATCCTTTCCTATAATAACGAAGATGGTCATGGAGACCGATCTTCTTTGAAAAAAAGTCCTCAACTACATCCTTTAAACATGAAGATGGCTGCAGGGCCCAGTCTTCACTTTTAAAATTCCTCCGTTAATCATTCCTATGAACACGAAGATGGCTAAGGAGCCCAGTCTTCGCTTTTAAAATTCCTCCATTAATCATTCCTATAAACACGAAGATGGCTAAGGAGTCCAGTCTTCGCTTTTAAAATTCCTCCGTTAATCATTCCTATAAACACGAAGATGGCTAAGGAGTCCAGTCTTCGCTTTTAAAAGTCCTCCTTTAATCATTCCTATAAACACGAAGATGGCTAAAGAGTCCGGTCTTCGCTTTTGGAAAGTCCTAAGCTATACTTAGTAAAGTCATCAATTAAATGTGTTTTCTCCGCAACTATTTGGTTGGTCTGCAAGTGCAAATGTTGAGTAGTGTGAGTTGCATCACGAGCGGCGATATTTCCTTTGATGGACACGTTCATATGTTCATTGAGTGTGACTTAATTATTGTTACAAACGTGCACTGTTGGAATATAAATAAAGACGTCTAACACAGTTATACATCTGTACGAATTTCTTTTTTAAGCACTCAAAGAATGATTTCACTGGGAATTGCAAATACATTTTGATCACCACATTAAGTGCAGAGGTCAAAGACCTGCTGATTATCACACATTTGTACACAAATGTTTGTAGATTACAATTCAATAAAGTTGTTACAAAACCTCACTAGTTACATCACTTCACAGTGTCTCAATGGATAAGAGATAAGCGTGATACAAACGACAATCCCAACTGTTCCTGCACAATCATCATATATCTGATAGCTTATATTTTCATCCTTTTTTTAACTTTTGTTTTGCAAACGTGCATCAGTTGAATAGCTGGAGCCCAAAAAAAAGTTTCATGCTCGCCTTTTTCACTGACAACCATCGCACTTGTTGACCGACCAATCATCAAGCTACACGGAGCATAACGGGACCACACGAAGGCATCAGGTTCAAACTAGTATTTGAAGGTGGTCTAACAAGTAGCCCGTTTGAGGGCTAAATTAGCCTCACAAACTTCGGCTCCAACTAATGTTGGAGGCTGAATCAGCTGCTGACTGACTCCTGTTTGGCCACTTGTTGGCCACTCGTTCATCAAGCTGTGAACTGAGCGTAGCGTGCTTTCAACGAATACGTCGCGCTTTACTGTATTTGAAGGTGGTCTACAAATGAAATGTTTGAGGGCTAAATAAGCCTCACAAACTTCGGCCTCAACTAATGTTGAGAGGTTGACAGCATCAAAGCTTGCACTCAACTAATTATGTCCCAACTATTATTCAACTGAACCGAAAGAACCGGTTATTTTACAAACTCATTCTTCTATGACTTTTTTTTTTATGCCTTTTAACATTCCAAGTTATGATGACGCTTTGTCCAAGGCATTGTAGCACGTGAAAAAAAGCAAAACAAGAAAAAGGATGTGCACTGCTGGGTTGTCTACAAATGCACAGCCATAACCAACTATTTCGTCTTGGATCAACAATTCAATTGATGACTATATTACTACATCTAGTCCTCAGCTAAAAATCCTCAATTTTTCAAAAATTAATACAATATCCTTTCCTATAATAACGAAGATGGTCATGGAGACCGATCTTCTTTGAAAAAAAGTCCTCAACTACATCCTTTAAACATGAAGATGGCTGCAGGGCCCAGTCTTCACTTTTAAAATTCCTCCGTTAATCATTCCTATGAACACGAAGATGGCTAAGGAGCCCAGTCTTCGCTTTTAAAATTCCTCCATTAATCATTCCTATAAACACGAAGATGGCTAAGGAGTCCAGTCTTCGCTTTTAAAATTCCTCCGTTAATCATTCCTATAAACACGAAGATGGCTAAGGAGTCCAGTCTTCGCTTTTAAAAGTCCTCCTTTAATCATTCCTATAAACACGAAGATGGCTAAAGAGTCCGGTCTTCGCTTTTGGAAAGTCCTAAGCTATACTTAGTAAAGTCATCAATTAAATGTGTTTTCTCCGCAACTATTTGGTTGGTCTGCAAGTGCAAATGTTGAGTAGTGTGAGTTGCATCACGAGCGGCGATATTTCCTTTGATGGACACGTTCATATGTTCATTGAGTGTGACTTAATTATTGTTACAAACGTGCACTGTTGGAATATAAATAAAGACGTCTAACACAGTTATACATCTGTACGAATTTCTTTTTTAAGCACTCAAAGAATGATTTCACTGGGAATTGCAAATACATTTTGATCACCACATTAAGTGCAGAGGTCAAAGACCTGCTGATTATCACACATTTGTACACAAATGTTTGTAGATTACAATTCAATAAAGTTGTTACAAAACCTCACTAGTTACATCACTTCACAGTGTCTCAATGGATAAGAGATAAGCGTGATACAAACGACAATCCCAACTGTTCCTGCACAATCATCATATATCTGATAGCTTATATTTTCATCCTTTTTTTAACTTTTGTTTTGCAAACGTGCATCAGTTGAATAGCTGGAGCCCAAAAAAAAGTTTCATGCTCGCCTTTTTCACTGACAACCATCGCACTTGTTGACCGACCAATCATCAAGCTACACGGAGCATAACGGGACCACACGAAGGCATCAGGTTCAAACTAGTATTTGAAGGTGGTCTAACAAGTAGCCCGTTTGAGGGCTAAATTAGCCTCACAAACTTCGGCTCCAACTAATGTTGGAGGCTGAATCAGCTGCTGACTGACTCCTGTTTGGCCACTTGTTGGCCACTCGTTCATCAAGCTGTGAACTGAGCGTAGCGTGCTTTCAACGAATACGTCGCGCTTTACTGTATTTGAAGGTGGTCTACAAATGAAATGTTTGAGGGCTAAATAAGCCTCACAAACTTCGGCCTCAACTAATGTTGAGAGGTTGACAGCATCAAAGCTTGCACTCAACTAATTATGTCCCAACTATTATTCAACTGAACCGAAAGAACCGGTTATTTTACAAACTCATTCTTCTATGAGTTTTTTTTTTAATGCCTTTTAACATTCCAAGTTATGATGACGCTTTGTCCAAGGCATTGTAGCACGTGAAAAAAAGCAAAACAAGAAAAAGGATGTGCACTGCTGGGTTGTCTACAAATGCACAGCCATAACCAACTATTTCGTCTTGGATCAACAATTCAATTGATGACTATATTACTACATCTAGTCCTCAGCTAAAAATCCTCAATTTTTCAAAAATTAATACAATATCCTTTCCTATAATAACGAAGATGGTCATGGAGACCGATCTTCTTTGAAAAAAAGTCCTCAACTACATCCTTTAAACATGAAGATGGCTGCAGGGCCCAGTCTTCACTTTTAAAATTCCTCCGTTAATCATTCCTATGAACACGAAGATGGCTAAGGAGCCCAGTCTTCGCTTTTAAAATTCCTCCATTAATCATTCCTATAAACACGAAGATGGCTAAGGAGTCCAGTCTTCGCTTTTAAAATTCCTCCGTTAATCATTCCTATAAACACGAAGATGGCTAAGGAGTCCAGTCTTCGCTTTTAAAAGTCCTCCTTTAATCATTCCTATAAACACGAAGATGGCTAAAGAGTCCGGTCTTCGCTTTTGGAAAGTCCTAAGCTATACTTAGTAAAGTCATCAATTAAATGTGTTTTCTCCGCAACTATTTGGTTGGTCTGCAAGTGCAAATGTTGAGTAGTGTGAGTTGCATCACGAGCGGCGATATTTCCTTTGATGGACACGTTCATATGTTCATTGAGTGTGACTTAATTATTGTTACAAACGTGCACTGTTGGAATATAAATAAAGACGTCTAACACAGTTATACATCTGTACGAATTTCTTTTTTAAGCACTCAAAGAATGATTTCACTGGGAATTGCAAATACATTTTGATCACCACATTAAGTGCAGAGGTCAAAGACCTGCTGATTATCACACATTTGTACACAAATGTTTGTAGATTACAATTCAATAAAGTTGTTACAAAACCTCACTAGTTACATCACTTCACAGTGTCTCAATGGATAAGAGATAAGCGTGATACAAACGACAATCCCAACTGTTCCTGCACAATCATCATATATCTGATAGCTTATATTTTCATCCTTTTTTTAACTTTTGTTTTGCAAACGTGCATCAGTTGAATAGCTGGAGCCCAAAAAAAAGTTTCATGCTCGCCTTTTTCACTGACAACCATCGCACTTGTTGACCGACCAATCATCAAGCTACACGGAGCATAACGGGACCACACGAAGGCATCAGGTTCAAACTAGTATTTGAAGGTGGTCTAACAAGTAGCCCGTTTGAGGGCTAAATTAGCCTCACAAACTTCGGCTCCAACTAATGTTGGAGGCTGAATCAGCTGCTGACTGACTCCTGTTTGGCCACTTGTTGGCCACTCGTTCATCAAGCTGTGAACTGAGCGTAGCGTGCTTTCAACGAATACGTCGCGCTTTACTGTATTTGAAGGTGGTCTACAAATGAAATGTTTGAGGGCTAAATAAGCCTCACAAACTTCGGCCTCAACTAATGTTGAGAGGTTGACAGCATCAAAGCTTGCACTCAACTAATTATGTCCCAACTATTATTCAACTGAACCGAAAGAACCGGTTATTTTACAAACTCATTCTTCTATGAGTTTTTTTTTTAATGCCTTTTAACATTCCAAGTTATGATGATGCTTTGTCCAAGGCATTGAAGCACGTGAAAAAAAGCAAAACAAGAAAAAGGATGTGCACTGCTGGGTTGTCTACAAATGCACAGCCATAACCAACTATTTCGTCTTGGATCAACAATTCAATTGATGACTATATTACTACATCTAGTCCTCAGCTAAAAATCCTCAATTTTTCAAAAATTAATACAATATCCTTTCCTATAATAACGAAGATGGTCATGGAGACCGATCTTCTTTGAAAAAAAGTCCTCAACTACATCCTTTAAACATGAAGATGGCTGCAGGGCCCAGTCTTCACTTTTAAAATTCCTCCGTTAATCATTCCTATGAACACGAAGATGGCTAAGGAGCCCAGTCTTCGCTTTTAAAATTCCTCCATTAATCATTCCTATAAAAACGAAGATGGCTAAGGAGTCCAGTCTTCGCTTTTAAAATTCCTCCGTTAATCATTCCTATAAACACGAAGATGGCTAAGGAGTCCAGTCTTCGCTTTTAAAAGTCCTCCCTTAATCATTCCTATAAACACGAAGATGGCTAAAGAGTCCGGTCTTCGCTTTTGGAAAGTCCTAAGCTATACTTAGTAAAGTCATCAATTAAATGTGTTTTCTCCGCAACTATTTGGTTGGTCTGCAAGTGCAAATGTTGAGTAGTGTGAGTTGCATCACGAGCGGCGATATTTCCTTTGATGGACACGTTCATATGTTCATTGAGTGTGACTTAATTATTGTTACAAACGTTCAATTGGAATATAAATAAAGACGTCTAACACAGTTATACATCTGTACGAATTTCTTTTTTAAGCACTCAAAGAATGATTTCACTGGGAATTGCAAATACATTTTGATCACCACATTAAGTGCAGAGGTCAAAGACCTGCTGATTATCACACATTTGTACACAAATGTTTGTAGATTACAATTCAATAAAGTTGTTACAAAACCTCACTAGTTACATCACTTCACAGTGTCTCAATGGATAAGAGATAAGCGTGATACAAACGACAATCCCAACTGTTCCTGCACAATCATCATATATCTGATAGCTTATATTTTCATCCTTTTTTTAACTTTTGTTTTGCAAACGTGCATCAGTTGAATAGCTGGAGCCCAAAAAAAAGTTTCATGCTCGCCTTTTTCACTGACAACCATCGCACTTGTTGACCGACCAATCATCAAGCTACACGGAGCATAACGGGACCACACGAAGGCATCAGGTTCAAACTAGTATTTGAAGGTGGTCTAACAAGTAGCCCGTTTGAGGGCTAAATTAGCCTCACAAACTTCGGCTCCAACTAATGTTGGAGGCTGAATCAGCTGCTGACTGACTCCTGTTTGGCCACTTGTTGGCCACTCGTTCATCAAGCTGTGAACTGAGCGTAGCGTGCTTTCAACGAATACGTCGCGCTTTACTGTATTTGAAGGTGGTCTACAAATGAAATGTTTGAGGGCTAAATAAGCCTCACAAACTTCGGCCTCAACTAATGTTGAGAGGTTGACAGCATCAAAGCTTGCACTCAACTAATTATGTCCCAACTATTATTCAACTGAACCGAAAGAACCGGTTATTTTACAAACTCATTCTTCTATGACTTTTTTTTTTATGCCTTTTAACATTCCAAGTTATGATGATGCTTTGTCCAAGGCACTGTAGCACGTGAAAAAAAGCAAAACAAGAAAAAGGATGTGCACTGCTGGGTTGTCTACAAATGCACAGCCATAACCAACTATTTCGTCTTGGATCAACAATTCAATTGATGACTATATTACTACATCTAGTCCTCAGCTAAAAATCCTCAATTTTTCAAAAATTAATACAATATCCTTTCCTATAATAACGAAGATGGTCATGGAGACCGATCTTCTTTGAAAAAAAGTCCTCAACTACATCCTTTAAACATGAAGATGGCTGCAGGGCCCAGTCTTCACTTTTAAAATTCCTCCGTTAATCATTCCTATGAACACGAAGATGGCTAAGGAGCCCAGTCTTCGCTTTTAAAATTCCTCCATTAATCATTCCTATAAACACGAAGATGGCTAAGGAGTCCAGTCTTCGCTTTTAAAATTCCTCCGTTAATCATTCCTATAAACACGAAGATGGCTAAGGAGTCCAGTCTTCGCTTTTAAAAGTCCTCCCTTAATCATTCCTATAAACACGAAGATGGCTAAAGAGTCCGGTCTTCGCTTTTGGAAAGTCCTAAGCTATACTTAGTAAAGTCATCAATTAAATGTGTTTTCTCCGCAACTATTTGGTTGGTCTGCAAGTGCAAATGTTGAGTAGTGTGAGTTGCATCACGAGCGGCGATATTTCCTTTGATGGACACGTTCATATGTTCATTGAGTGTGACTTAATTATTGTTACAAACGTTCAATTGGAATATAAATAAAGACGTCTAACACAGTTATACATCTGTACGAATTTCTTTTTTAAGCACTCAAAGAATGATTTCACTGGGAATTGCAAATACATTTTGATCACCACATTAAGTGCAGAGTCTCAATGAATGAGATGAGTGTGATACAAATGACAATCCCAACTGTACCTGCACATGGATTAAATCTTTTTTATTTTTTTTTTGGCAAATGTGCATCAGTTGAATATCTGGAGCCCAATAAATAGAAGAAATAAGGAATGCACTCAAACAAATGAAGACAGGTAAAGCGGCTGGAATTGACAACTTATCACCCAAAGTTCTTAAAGAAGGAGGAAGTGAAATAGTTGACCAAATGCACAAACTATTCAACAAAATTTGGTTAACAGAAACACTTCCGGGTGAGTGGAAAAAGGGCTTGCTAATAAAAATACCAAAGAGTGGAGATCTATCACAATGTGAGAAATGGTGAGGCATCACTTTGTTGTCAGTACCAAGCAAGATTTTCAGCAGACTCCTACTAAAAAGAATAAAGGAAGCATGCGATGAACAACTAAGGGAAGAACAGGCCGGATACAGAAAAGGGAGATCTTGTGCTGACCAAATAGCTACACTCAGGATAATTGTAGAACAATGTGTCGAATGGCAATCTCCTCTCTATGCAACTTTTGTCGACTTTGAAAAAGCTTTTGACAGTGTCGACAGAGAATCTATCTGGACTGTAATGAGACATTATGGGATCCCCAATAAAATAATAACCATAATCAAGAACCTTTATGATGGTTTCACCTGCCAAGTAACCCACTGTGGCAAGCTGTCAAAGGAATCTCCCAAGTAACCCACTGTGGCAAGCTGTCAAAGGAATCTCCAGTCACAACAGGAGTCAAACAGGGATGTCTTCTTTCACCACTCCTGTTCCTTCTAGCATTGGATTGGGTCACAAAAGAAGCCTTCTCTAACGCAGAAAAAGGAATCCAATAGACTCTCACACAAAAGCTGGAAGATCTGGAATTCGCTTGACATAGCCCCATTATCACACAGGCTACAGGATATGCAAGAAAAGGTCACAGCTTTAAGCAAAGTAGGAAAAAGAGTAGGCGTTAAAATAAACCACAAAAAAACTAAAGTACTTAAAGTAAACAATAAACAAATTGGAGACATAGAACTGGATTCTCAGACAATTGACCAAGTAGAAAATTTTATATACCTTGGGTGTGTAGTCAGTATATCAGGTGGAACAGATGAAGACATTAAACGCTGATAAATCTACGTATAAATCTAGCGCATCAGACATTTACACAGCTAAAACCAACCTGGAAATCTCCTCACATCTCAAACAAGATTAAACTAAGAATCTTTAATTCAAATGTCAAGGCTACCCTACTGTATGGTTCTGAAACATGGAGAACAACTGAAGCCACAACATAAAAAAATACTGACCTTCATCAACAGATGCCTGAGAAATATTCTAAAAATTCACTGTATGACAAATTACCTTCATCAACAGATGCCTGAGAAATATCCTAAAAATACACTGGTATGACAAAGTAGAAAACACCAAACTGTGAGAGATGAGTGGACAGAAAAATATAGAAGTGTAGAACTTAGAGAGGAAGTGGAGATGGATTGGTCACACACTTAGAAAAGATACCACTCAGCAACAGAGCTAGGCAGGCCTTAGACTGGAACCCCCAGGGAATAAGACGCAGAGGAAGACCAAAAAGAACATGGCGACGCAGTGTACTTGCGCAGTGTACTTGAAGAAGCAGAGAGACTGGGAAGAGCTGGGAAACCATAAAAAAACTAGCAAGAGACCGTAGAGAGTGGCGTGTTTTTGTAGAGGCCCTATGTTCCATGAGGAACTCAAAGAAGTAATGATGAATAAATAGATGCACCTTTGGTGGAATTGTTTATGATTGTTCATTGAGTGTGTTAGGGTTAGGACCTTTTTGCATGTAATTGTATATCCAAACACTTGGAATAGTAGATTTTTTTGGGCTCACATTAACTCCCAACATGAAAATATAATGTGCATTTGAACACACCTTAGAAATGAAACAGTTTATAGAGTATTCAAGTCTACTTAATATGCAATTATATTGCACATAATCACAAGAAATAATTACTTTTTTGTCACACTATCACACACTGAAGAATTGAAACAGTTTATGGAGTTGATCTTAATATATGAATTCAAGTCAACTTGTTTATGTAATAGTACATCATATCACTGCGAATTGTAGATCCTTTTTTTTGGTCCAATTAAGTAATGGGGTGACAAGACCATACATATTATCACATACTTGCATTTCTAAATAATGTTTAGCTACAATAGTAACTTGAATCATTCCAATCTCCAAGTGGCAAAGAGAAAGTTGATGGTGATGCATAACTTTTTCATTTTTGTGTTTAAATTCCATATTTATAAGACATTACTATTGAATTCCAAATGACAAAGAATTCAATTCTATTATTTGTTGAAATATATTTACAATTGTAAAGTTAGAATATTTCAGAGCTATTCAGTTTTTCTGCAAAAATTAATAGGAACATCCACATATATTAACTGAAATGAAAATGGTATATCACAAATGAAAATTCAGTTTACTTTCATAACTAGAAACTATTAAAACAAATACAATACAAATTTCTTTAACTAGACAGGTGAACTTACAAAGTTGTGTATGAAGTTGTTATGTGTTTGTGAAGTAATTACTGACATCATAATATACAAAACAAATACAGGAACCATGCATATACCACATACAACTAATGCAGGATCATTGCTTTACAAAATATAAATGCTGTGAAGAGTAAGAATATTTCTTACCTTATTCTGACTATGGCTCCATTTGAAGAAACGGCAGATGAACTTTAGATAAAACATGTTGACCAGTTGTAGATCGATAGAATTATTTCACAGTGAGAGAGACGTTTAATGTTCCTCCTGTAGCCTTGAAATGTTCATCCTTTTTTTCTTGACCTCAATGTTTAATTGACCATTTCGTCTACAAGTGAGTTGAGAAAAATGCACTGTTAAACAAATATATCACATTTAAATGCATTACATATAATGCAGTATTGATAAAATTAGTGCATTTTAATATGTGGCAGTTTCTACATTTTTCATTCAAGAAAAGCTTTTTCTGTCTCAAGACTTAATGTTTAATGACAATGTGTTTTTTGTGATGGTCATTTTTTTTTCGAATAATAAAGGGTTTCTGCACCAAAGTCAATATGAAATCCAGGAGTTTTCTAGGACTTTTCCAGGAGAAATTTTTAAATTCCATGACATAAAATTTGCGCCAAAATATTAAGTTGATTAATGTAGGTTTCATAATTAAATTAAATTACCATACTCGTGGTATACATCCCTGCCATCACTGACCAGAGTTTAGAAAATTCAGTGTTCACAATCTGGCTAAAGAAAGTATTCAGTCTATCAGAGGTGACACTGAAGAACTGGGAGGCAGCAGAACTTGTGTTTAAAATGGAAATGTGCAATTGCGTAAATTCAGATTTAATACTATCACGGTCATCTGCACTGATACGGCCAAGGAGAACCAAGATGCTCAAAGTGGCATATAAATCATTTAAGGAGCTATCAAAATCTTGCAAAGGGTATTTGGGCAAATAGCATTCTTCAATGGAGATTTTTCAACAAGTATGAGAGCTGTTGTCAGCAGAAACTTTCTGCTTTCCATCTAGAAATTTAAAACATCACAAGCGCTGGCTTTAGTTGTTTGTTTTTTTTAATTTAGAAGATTGTTGGTGCATGTCAAATCTACAATAAGCAGTGTTGCAAAAGAAGTACATTCTTTGAAAACAGCTAGTGTTTTAAGCTTTTGCGAAACTGATTGAAGCATGCTCAAGAGGTCTTGGGCCATAAAGCATTAAAGGGCAACCAACAATAGTGCATCTCATTGATATTTTTATAGAAAAGGTTGCGAAACATTTGTAATTGAGATAAAGCTTTCAATTTTGGCAAACAGCCTTTGAAGTGCTCAAAAGACTTTGTGTTGATTGCCTTCTTAGCAGTAATATAAAACTATGAATTTGTTGGGTTACTGGATTAGCTGTCGGTGTAGGACAAGGGACAGTCACAGAGACTGACAGTCCTTATGACAAATAAGGCAGCCAACTGAGTTACCAGACTCGCTTGTGCTTATCGGATTTCGGATGCGATTTAAGTGCTGCTTAACCAACGATTGAAATGATAATTTTGTTTGTTTTTATAATGTCAACAAAAAGCTTTAGTGTCACTGACGGACGATTTCTGAAGCCAAGATTTGTAGATCTAGAATTCTAGATAGATCTAGATCTACATCTTTTTCAAGCCAGTCTGGCACAGTGACTCACTGTGCATTAAACGATGTCTCGCATTTAGGCATTTAATACAAACTAGGCTATAGAATAGTGATCAATAGTGAATAGATCTAATATGTTTTTTCTTCTGCATATTCTTAAAAATATAAGAAATTTGAACTAATACCCTAGATTAGATATACGATTCTTGAATAAGACTAGATATTAGATCTAGATCTAGCTTAAAATTATACTTATATTGAACACAATGCCACACACAATAAGAAACTACGATTATATCTAGACTAGATTGACTAGATCTAGATCTAAATCTAGGACACAGGTCACACAGATCTAGGTCACTGGACAAGACCTATTTATTAAATTGCCAGTGCACAGAAATAATATGATCTAATAATGTAGCCCAATGAAAATATAAGCAGTAATGGGAACAGTCTTTGAAAAAATTTTTAGGAAGTTTTGTAATCCCGCTTTTTTTAACTGGCCTGTCGAGTCGACTTAAAAAAAGATGTTTTTTTTAATCATGTAAAATTAATTAATATTTTCTTTAAATAACGTATTACATAATAATTACACTGCATAGGCTTTACTGCACACAAAAATGCATGCAAGGCACTATTGTTTGTTCATATTGATGAGAGGAGAAAGCTATTTGCAAAAGCCTTATATCTTGGTCCAGGCAGTCTGAGCATTCTACTATAATAGATAAATGCTTTACTGGTATTGTAACAACTTCTCTCTCAAACAACTATAAAGAATTAACGTGTTTGAAAATCAAAACATGCTTGAGTTTTTGGAAATACTAAAAAGTAGGAGCTACACTTCTGATGAATCTCTACTGAGTTCAAGCAAGAACAACCAGAGGAGTAGCAATGCTAGAGGAAGAGAATGTTTAAAACTTCATATTGAGGCTTCTTAATGTGACTCTTTTACATGCTGATACAAATTGTTTACAACAAGTATGCTTTTAAAGCATTAATAATGATTGGTTATTAGTTAAATAGAAAAAACTTTAATATATACTTCTCACTATAGATCTAGAAATCTAGATCTATCTATAGTATTATAATCTAGATTTACTTAAATCTAATAACCTGGATCTAGATATATTACTATTATTATCTATTTTTTATCTACATGTATTATATTCTATCAGACTTAGACTCAATAACTCACTATGTTAACTATGTATACAAAATACATCCATATCACCTTATGGCAGGGGTTCTCAGCCCCCAGGGGTCGCCTAAGACGAAAATATGGATTGTTATTGTCTACTCTACTATTGCTGTATGTGTGTGTGTGTGTGGGGGGGGGGGGCAGAGTGAGGGATTGTAAAAAGGGGTCATCGAACTTAAAAGGTTGAGAACCGCTGCCCTATGGCTTATCATATAAGGCCTTATGACTTATGTCTATAACTATAATACTAGATCTAGATCTTATAATAGATCTAGATGTCTAAATCTAATCCCATTTGAACTCATGGAAGTCGGCAGGCAGGGTTCAAATTTTAAAAAATCTAGGGGCCATCGTAACAACAGAGCAAAAGGCGGTCGGGCATTATGATCAATAATGATGCTCTCAACTCTTGATACTTTCCAAAAGCTGGCAAGCAGCCATTGAGCCCATTGAAGTCTAGACGCTCTAGATCTAGATAATCTAGATCAAAAGTATTCAAATTAAAGAAACTAATCTAGAATACATCTATCTAGACTGATTCAAACCACTCCAGACCTAAATAATTGATCTAGATCTAATTCAATACGATAACACGAGATTTTTAAAAAATACAACTTTAACTGTGTCAAAAGACTGGATGTGCGCATGCCCAAAACAAGTCAAATCTTATTTCACATTCTTCCAAAAATGGGAAAATGAAAAATTATAATCATAAAAAAAAAATGAAGAAAAAAAAAATGTCGGGCAAATTTCAGAATTTTTTGTTAGAAAATCGGATCAGAAGAAATTTTCGGAATTCCCATGACTGTACAAAATGAAACAATAAAAATTAGGTCTAAAAAGATATGTAACGTAGTTCCTATTTGGATGGAAATCAACGTGTTCAGGGAAAAATCGATACGATAACAATACTAATCTATAAATAGATTAGATCTATCTATTGTCAAGAAGCAGTTAACATATTCTGTGCTAATTTTGAATTTATTTCCGCCCCACGGCCCATCCGCTGGTGTTTTTTTTCTTTCGATCGTCGAAATTCCAGGACATATAAGGAGATATTTTTAAATTCCAGGAGATTTCCAGGACTTTTTTAGTTTTTATGAAATTCCAGGACATCCTGGAATTTCAGGAGGCCACCGACACCCTGATAATATCTCACTGTCTGATGGAAAAATAGAAAGATTTATGAGACTCCATGGTATTTTAAAGTCAATTTTTTTTCAATTATCTCTCTTTGCTAGGAGGTATAGTGGCTGAGCGGTTAGCTTCCGAAGTGGAAGTCCCAGGTTCGAATCATGGTATTTTAAATTTTGGGACCTTTGGGCTCCTCTTAGTCTAACCAGCTCTAATGTGTACCTGACATTAGTTGGGGAAAGTAAAGGCAGTTGGTCATTGTGCTGGCCACAGGACACCTCGTTAACTGTAGGCCACAAAAAACCTATGACCTTTACAGGAAGGGCATTTTTTTTTTATAAGAATCACTTTCAACTTTTCATTTGGCTATATATAAAAATGTACCATGAAGAATGGAGCAAATTGCTTACTTACTTTAATTTTCTAGGAAGTAATGCAGCCTAATGTGAGTTCATTTATTTGTTTTCAACCCAACAGCTCCAACTTTTAGTTTTTGAAATGCTATCCTATTAAACAAAAGGAGATTAACTAATTTAAAAAAAAAATAAAAACCAATTTTGAAAAATGTAAATCTAACACAAACAAATGGATAAAAAAAAAGTTAAATAGAAAAAAATAGCTAGTTTAAAAATACTTAAATATCTTTTGTATAAGTACAAGTTTTAAAGATACCTAATTTCCGAAATAGACTTTATAAGCTACCTATCTGGACTTAAGAGACTACAGATCTGGCTTAAGTTTTGTGTTTTCATTCTAAACTAGCTCTTATTGTCTGAAAGTATAAGAAACTATTACTAGGGTCCTGAAGCATACAACAGAATTAGGCACCTAGTGTAAAAACAATGTATCCTAAAGCTGAAGCTCTTGGGTTATAGAGTAAAAAAATATTTATTACCTTGATCTGTAGATCAGTAGATAAACTTATGGCAATCAAGGCATCAGTGGAGAACCAAGTCGTCAGTGGAGTATCAAGCCATCAGTGGAGTATCAAGGCAACAGTGGAAAATCAGTGCACAATGATTGAGCCGCTAACCCGCAGATCAACAACACAGAGTCTGTCTTTAAAAAAAAACAGAAATGTTGAAGCAAATTTACAAATTGAAAGAAAAATGTCAATAATCTAAAAAAAAAAAGGAAACAAAGTAATAACAATAAAATGTGAACCTTACAAGCCAGAGGGAAAGTTATGAAAATATATGCACTATTCAAACCTTACAGTAAATGTGAAGCAGCTGTTGTGATTAAGTACACCACCTTATAAAAAGTTAACATCTTAGTACTAATTGATTAACTTTAGAAGAAAACATATATCTTATAAACCTAAAACTAGAGCAGTATCTAAAAACATTGCTGGCCAAACAACAGTTGAGCTTGACACTATCTGACCTGGAAACGAGTACTCTTAAACTAACATTTTAAGTTTTTATAACAGATTTCTTTTTTTCACTTTGCTATAAGATATTTGACTGGTACATTAGAATTCAACTCACCTTTTGTTCTTAGAGAATTACCAAAGTAACCTTGGACACAAACGTGATCTCCTTGGGCTGACATTTCCAGACTCTTGACATTGAAGAACAGTAAAGTGGGTCACTGTTTGGCAATGAAGACTTGTATATCACTGCTGATAGCTGATACCCTGAAAACAGTTTGGGAACACATAATCTTATTTGATTGACCTAAATTTTAAACTAATAAATGCCTTTTAACATTATATTAGTTATGAGGATGTCCAAGGCTTAGTAATGCATCAAATAAACTTGATATGTAGTACAGAATTATGCTAAGCAAATCTGAAGCTAGACCAAAACACAGAAAAATGGTAGAGAATAAAGTATAAAAAGTTATTATTTTTAAAATGCAATGATAAATTGTTTTAGAATTAGCAGTTAAAGAAAAAAAATTAAGTCTCACTTTGGCCTTGAAAGCTTTAACTCATAAAAATGCCAAAGAGAAAACTGTCATCATCTGAGATTACCAAAGAATATTTGTTGCTTGGATGACAAATTGGTACTGTTGGCAGAAGAGAATGTGCACTTGTTAAGCTGATGAAATATGGAAACTTGAACAAGAATATCTCTTAAATACACTATCTCATGATATTTAAAATAACATTGTTTCTATGAAAACAATAGTTAAGCCTATAAGTATTGCATGGTTTGACTATGTTAAATAAGATATGAAGGAAAAATACTTGCCCTATAATTAGACTTCCCATGATGTTTACTTCTAGTTTCAATTTCTTCATTCACATTACCTGGCCTGTCTGTTTACAGGTTTGGCTTTTATCTTCCAGGCTAGTAGTTGATTAGTAATTAATACTCTACATCTTGAACTGATAAAAAAACAAAAAACTACAAGCTAAATAAATAATTTTATAATTACACATTAAGAGGCAATTATTATCATTTGAATTCAACCAGATATCAAGTAGCTGAGAATTTAAAAAAATAAATTGCATCTAAAAAAATTGCTTAAAAGTAACCACTATACTTGTAAGGCAATATCTGTTGTTTCATAGTTTTGAAATATTCGTGCTTTAATTAGGATGTTTTATTGAGAATAAACTTTGCCTTGACCTCAGAAAAAAAAAAGCCTTTAACATTTAGATGAACTACTTGCCTTATGAGCTCAATAGATAGATGAATGGAAAAGTAGGTTGAAACAGGTCCAGAATTCTTAATGACTAGAGAACCACAGGAATGGAATAGGCTTGACTACAAACTTTTGGATAAGCTTGCTACACTGATTTTTCCTGTTCCTCATAACTTGTCGTTCTTTTCATTACCTACATCTGAGGAGAACTAAGCTGTACTCAGCATCTTAACCTGAAAGTTGTAACAAAATTTTACAGGCTGATAAATCAAATTCAAGATTGTGGGTTTTGACTAACTTCATAATGGGATAATCCCCAATTGGATCTAGCTCTCTAAATTTTAAAGTGAAGAAAATAAGTTTTATTGTTATGTATACATTTGAAACTAATTACCATAAGGCTAAGAGATAACAGAAAACATGTATTCTTAAATTGTTAGGAAAATATTTAAAACATTTTCAATTAGCATGCAATAAAAAAAAACAATTAAAATATGCAAATACATAGAAAAAAATATACTTGCTTCGATAGATCTGTAGTAAGAAACTGGTTCTTATTTAACATAAATGAAAAGAAACGAATTAAATTTAAAGAAGTTAAATGTAACATTGGAAAGGACCACTTGCCTTAAGAAAAATTTGGTACAAGCTTGTTACAGTTCTGATTATATGCGCTTTTTATTTTTTAGATGTCTCTTAGTCATAGTTGTCATTATCTGTATTCCTGCTCCATTTCTAGATCACTCGGCTGTAAACTGCATTTGGAACTGAAAAGGTTATAAAATATAAGAATATGGATAGAATGTTATCCCTGCAAAAAAAAGTTTATTTTGAAAATATTGACTTTATTATTAAATTAATAAGTCTAAACCTGAGTTTACCTATCTCAATAAATAATACATCAATCATTATGAGGCTTTTTAATACGCATATATTTAAAACTAGTTTCCAAAAACGAAGCTAACAGAAAAGTTAATGTTAAAAACAGGTTTAATTAGCATGCAGTTACAATACAAAGTAAAAAGAAAACTATACTATTGAAAGCTTACTTGCTGTGCTGCTCTATATCGATATATACCAATTGCCTGCCTATTCTTTATTAAACAAGCATCAAAGGAAACTTAAGTCTAAATTATAAAAATCATAGCATTTGAAGTAATACTTGTCTTTGAAAAAAAAAATGATCATCTAATCTTGACTACTTTCCATCACATAAATATAAACATTGAAAATATATTCTCAAATTGCATGCAAAGAAAAAAAACAACTGAATCTTAAAAAAAAAAAATACATGCCTTGCTAGATCAGTAGTTTCACAGCTTTCCTGTTCTTAATTAGCATACATCAAAAGAAACAATAAAATTAAATTTAAAATGCCTAAATCCTATTGAATAGATTACTTGCCTTAAATAACACTTTGTGGCATAGCATTTTACACATGTTCTAACTTCTGACCAGTTCCTCATCACAAGTGATGGCTCTAATCATCTGATAACTAGACGATCTGAAAATGTTCCAAAGTATAATTATGATAATGAGTACATAAAACATTTGTCTATGAAATCATCAGAGTTGTTGAGTTTAAGTCTTTTGAGGATAAAATTTCAACTCACATATTAAAACATTTTTTTTAACTAGACCTATAAACACTATGAATCAAAATGAGTAATTATTCTTAAATAATTTTAATTGAAAACATGCTTAATTTGCATGCAATAACACAAAAAAAAAAGAATGAAACTTGTAAAGATACTTGCTTAGCTAGATCAGTGGTTTCATTGCTTGCCCTTGCTTATTAAGAAAATTGTTATGACACAATGACATTAAATTCAAAATAGTTAAATTCTAGCTTTGTGAATGACTACTTGCCTTAAAGAATGCTGGCATCCTTGATACACCAATTTTTATAGTGTTTTTATTTCTTGTCTGTTTCTCAAAGGTAATTTCTAGCAATCTGTATGATGTTCCCTTTTTATATTACAAAGAAGAGATCTGTGTTTTGATCTGAGAAAAAAAATAATCTGCAAGTTAAAAACTAATTATTAAAACACTCCTGTTTAAAATATAATTGGTTGTTAAATTTTGTTTAAGAACTAGATTGAAGTTATATTTCTAGCTTAACAAGGCACCATCTTTATACAAAGGACTGTGAAGGTTATGGATAAGTAGACAGTCTTTAATACAAAGGTTATGGATGTGTAGGCTACATCTTTAATACAAATATTATGGATGAGTGACACCATTTTTAATATGAAGGTTATGGATGAGTGACACCATCTTTAATACTAGGTTATGGATGAGTGACACCATCTTTTATACTAGGTTATGGGTGAGTGACACCATCTTTAATACGAAGGTTATGGGTGAGTGACACCATCTTTAATACTAGGTTATGGATGAGTGACACCATCTTTTATACTAGGTTATGGATGAGTGACACCATTTTTAATATGAAGGTTATGGATGAGTGACACCATCTTTAATACTAGGTTATGGATGAGTGACACCATCTTTTATACTAGGTTATGGGTGAGTGACACCATCTTTAATACGAAGGTTATGGGTGAGTGACACCATCTTTAATACTAGGTTATGGATAAGTGACACCATCTTTAATACAAATGTTATGGATGTGTAGGCCTACAGTATTCTGTAGACCAAGTTGTGTAATGCATATTTCGACACAAATGAACAACTTAGGATCTAAAATCTAAACTAAGTAACTATCTAGTTATGCTATTAAGGCAACATTTTTCTTTTCACAAATAGTCACAAATAAGCTTTATAATAATTTACAGTATCTTTTTTTTTTTGTTTACACATTTATCATTAAGATCTAGATGTTGCAAGCCATATAAGATCTCAAGATCTCGATAGACTAGATCTAATCAAAATCTACAAGTCAACAAGCCTAACTGTAACAAGGAATAATAAATAATTTCAAGTTTTGCATTATCTCTGAGCTGGTTTAAGCACAAAAGCTGATTAGTAACAAAGCCTTCAAAGAATAACATTTTTGATGAGTTGTTAAATTGTGCAGACAGCTATTTCTAGATCTAAAAATCTAAGCCATTCTGATTCTCATCTAGTCTTAAATCTTGATGATTAATATAATAGAATTATAGATCTAGATAGATGATTAGATCTAAACAAGATTCTAATGCAGAGCTACGTCCTATGTAGTCAGATAAATCTATAGTCTAGAATTACTAGAGTTAGACTAGATCCAGGATCTAGATCTTATATTAAATTACCATAAAGTAAAGAGTTACTTGCCAAAGCAAATAAATTATTAAATATTGACTAGATAGTAAGATGGTATGAGATCTAGATCTAGCTGGAAGACGATGCAATAGCAAACAGACCTGCACTGGCTGCAGCCAAAAGATGACACTATGACTAGATCTAGATGACGCGCAAGGGACACAACAAGACAGATATTTGAAGCGTGCTTGCAACACACTGAGCTCTGTTCACTTTCACCGCCAGTGACCAATAGGCTTCTGTGCCAAAACTCGATCTAGATTGGTCCTAATTGGATCTAGTCGATATCTGAGACATGTAAATTGCTTGTGTTACATCCGGGACTAGATAGACCTACGCCTAGTTGAACACACTTTGACGTTTAGTTGCAATGAAACTCTGACCCGTGACCCCCTCAATACACATACACACAATCTACTAACCAGTGGTCAGCAAACTCTTCATCCAAAAGAGACAAATATGTATAAACAATACGAAATTGAAGTTTGATCAGAGTTAGTAGCCCTGAAGACATTTTTATTGAAATAATTATGATTTTAAAGTACAATATCGCGACTACCGGTACCTGTGTTTTTGGGTTGGGGGCCTACATCAAATTAAACTTAGTAATTAAACCAGGGCCGGATTTACCTATAGGCAACACATGTTATAACTCCCTCAAAAGCTACGGTCTGCGGCTTTTTTCTGTGCACGGTCCAAAACTCACTCCCCATTGATCTCAGACAGACAACCTGCTACACTACATTCAAGAAGAACATTAAGACCTATCTGTTTAAAACTTTTTAAAATTAGTTTGTCATTGTCATTTTAGCTGTCGTGTTTATGTTTGTAATGTTATCCCAGCGTCTTGATTTTTTTGTTAGTTAACAGCGCTTTATAAATAAATTATTGTTATCATTATTATAGGCCCTATAGAACCCCCAAAACATATTTAGCAACGACATAATCAGGACTTGGCCGGCTATGGTTTAATTTGTATTGTTTTATTCTCTGCGCACTACGCGACACATCCGAGCAACCGAGTGTCTTTGCCTGTGTGCTGTTGTCAAAGACTGTGTTTACGTCATCTCTTAGCGTCCTTGGCTACCGATAGACGATTGTTCAGCAGGGCACAGAGGCTGTTTGTGGTATTGTACCTTTGTTGCCCCTTTCAACTAGGAACGAGATCTACCTTTAAGGTGTGAGCTAGAGATTCAACCACGGCTAGGTCCAATATTTTGCTTAGTGATTCGCTATGGTGAATAAGGAGTGTGGAATTTATATTGGCCGCGTGGAATGGAAGCTGTGTGAAGTGATTATAATAACAAAGTTAGCTTTTATATAGCGCTACTTTTACGCTACTTTAATGTTTGTAGGCGCTCAGTAAATACATCTCTGCTCAAGTCGGGTGTCGAACCTCGAGCCTTCTTCATAGGTAGCCAAGCCAAGATAAGTTCAAGCGTACTTGGCCTCTCGGCCACGATTCCCAGATGTGCCGACATATAAACTTATAAAAATGTCGAACACAAAGTATTGCGTAATAACATGTCTTTGTCACTCAATAAGTGTAAAATGTTTGTTTTACATATTTCGGATGTTCCTTCAGAGTTTGAGTTATGAGCTTAGGCACATCGGTACTATTTAGGCCATGCCGTGCCCGTAATCCTTTAAGGATCACTCTCCCTTTACATAACAAGGATAATTTACTTCCTAGTCCGAACCTTCCGCAGGACGACGGGAGTGGACAGGGTTTGAACCTGGGACCATCGAGAAGTGCGAACGACAATCCAACGCGCATACCGCACGACCAGGCAGCCATCCTCGTAAATAACCCCCCATCGTAAATAATCATTCCATCAAATGTTGACTATGTTTATGACGTTGTTAATCTTTTTTTTAATTAGCATTACATGTTCGTAATAAAAAAAAAAAAAGATGAGCTGTCATCTACAGATCGTTCGCTATCTCTGCACATTGAATAGTGAATAAGGAAGATTTCTTTTTAATTCAGTAAACATTGAAGCTTAAAATGTTTCTCTCTATAACCAACGAACTTTGTCATAGGGCAGAATATCTGAATCATAGACATTCTCTCTCTCTCTCTATTTCAATTTAAAATTCTTAAAATGTGCGAAGATAAAGATTACTAGATAAAATTCCAAGTACTTTGCGAATTTCAGGAATAGTTTGCGCACTTAGTGATTCCTAATAAATAATCTCGAGATAGATTTATTCGTTCAAACTAGAGACAAAACACAGACTAATATGGGCCAATATATAAACACCCTATTTCTTTCACCTGTCCTATTGTTGAAATCTAAACATTGTTTTAATGGAATTTGATTATTATTTCTAAGCACTCAGTTATAACAACACGCATTTGTCATTTAATTGGAAATAATCCCAAAATTATTATATTACAAGTGAGTTCTGAGTATTGGAATGACTGCATGCCAAATGCGATCTTTAATCCAAGCGCGATGGAGGATGGCGTAACAGAGACCCCCCACCCCCAGGCTCTATAAAGATCAAATGAGGCACCATTTTGATCGAGCTGACAGAGAAAAACAACTCCCAGAAAAGAACACAATGATCAATATCACTCAGAAGGCTAAAAAGTAAAGCAGCAATAATACACAACACTAGCTGTACCATAGTTTACAAACACGAAAGGTCATCTGTCGTCATCGCGAAGTACATAGAAGTCAAACTTACAAAGCGCTAGTTGTTAGTGTGTATGTGTTCCGTGTGTGAATGGTGTTCGTATTTGTATGTATATTGTTATACTATAGTTATCTTGTCTGAAAATAAAACATAATAAAATACTCAGAAAGACAGAAGGGTAAAGCACATTACTCGTTCCATATGCTAGGACAAATGTGTTCAAGTGCTCCTTCTTCCCTAGTGCTATTAGGGCATGGAATGGGTTGCCTAAATCAGCCAGGAAAAGCAATGACTTGGCAAATACTAAATCACTAATTATCTAGCATAACTGGATTATCACAGGCCGTAATTATATTTTCTTTTGAAGTAACGTCTGTAATTCATCAGATAAGACAGGCACAGTCGACAAAAAAAAAACTTAGACCCTAAAGAATCTGCTTTTTATGCATACGTTGTGGCAAAATATGCAGGTCGCAACTGGGTCTGCTTAGAAACGTTAAATGCGGCATTCATCCTTAGTCACACAATCTTCGGAATCAAAGGCTAAGAGATGAGTATGTATGAAGCAAGCAGCTCGTGATCTCGTATGACGTAACCTTGTCTCACTGCTCGCTGCTACAACACATCTGACCAGAGACCACAGTTGCAATCGTGACCTCCGTGACCCGTGTATGTCGAAGGCGCCATTGGAATAAGCCTACTTATCCATACTCGCCCCATCTTTTCAGTTGCGTGTGGAAAAAAAAAAGAGGGTGCGGGTCAACACCTAGAGACGGAGGTCGGTCTGCACGACTGGTTAGTCCCCGAGATAGTGGGCGCCTACCTTGATCTCAGAGAGTTCAAGGTCAGGTTTAAACTAGGGTTATGTTGCAATGGGGGAAAAAAAAAGAACAAAAGAAAAACATTGAAAGAACTCGTTAGGAAGCATTATTAGACTTCAAAAAAAAAAATCAACTGACTTTGTGGAACTACTCATTGATAGTATTTAAAAAATAACGTTCACTTTTCCGGGCCGGATGGACTCACGTCGCGGGCCAGATTCAGCCCAACGACGTGACCTCCATCGCGGGCCAGATTCAGCCCAACGACTTGAGTCCATCCGGCCAGGGAAAAGCGAACGGTTCTTACCTTTTTGTGGAACATGATAATCAGCTAACATATTTTTTTATACAGAAAGTGTGCCTATTTAAAAAGCAACAACAACATATAGACGACATTATCAAACAAATAATACGGCATTCTTGGTTTGAGCGCAAATAAAAGATTGTTAAACTAAGCCTAGAGATTGGAGGATTGATGGGAACATTTACCAAAAAGAGACAGGAAAATGACTCGGTTGTAAAGCTAGCTACAATGTTGCTCATATTTTAAGTAGAGAAATGACACGGGGAAAAAATATAAATTTCAAATATCCCATTAATTAATGAAGCACAGGATCTACGGGTTTCAGGTCGATATCGTTTTTGTAGGCCTACGTTTTTGTTCATATGGCCCGCCATACGAGGGTCGGAAATAAAAATGGCCCGCAAATTGAATTAGGTTGGGCATCACTGATGTAAGGGCTATCTGTTTTCAGGGCCGGGTTTAAGGAAGATCAGGCAGGGCTACAGCCTCCAAAAAAAAAAAAAAAAAGAAACATAAAATAGAACCGAATTATGACGGGTCAGTAACTTTTTTTTTTCAAACATTTTATTCGCATTTTCACCACCTACACTTTGAATCTTACGTCGGCTGGCAACATTGTCGCGATTAAAAGTTCCAGCTTTTTTGTATGCTTATGAGTCAGAAATAATAATATGTACATGTTGCTCCGGATTTACGGCAGTGCGACTACCGAAAGCCTTACCATCCACTAATGCCGGGGTCGGCAACCTGCGTATCGCGAGCCACATGCGGCTTTTTGGATGTGAAGCTGCGGCTCTTTAGTTCCGTAGGCAAATATTATTTATTTTATCAAAAAAATAGTCACTAGTTGTGAATTGTTTAACGAGGATTAGGCACCGATCTGTCTCTCAGCCACTTGTACTCGCTTTTTTACCACAGCCCTCCCACATTACACGTGTTGTCAGTCTGTGGGTTTTAATTCTCTTTCCAGGCAAGACGAAATGGCATCTTCTCCAGTGATTTGGCTGTGACATATAGTTTTTTTTTCCAAGTAAATAGGTTGGAAGTTAATAATCTTTTAAAAGATAGAAGCAATCTACAAGTAATGCTAATCTGGAAAGCTTTCTTGTACTACTAGAAGTTGCTCAAAAAGGCAAACCATTCACAGATGTTGACTATTTCAAAGATTGCTTCCTACGGCATCTAAAGAACTGTTTCATGATTTTATAAACAAACCAGAAATCTTAAAAAAAAAATTGCCACTATCCACTAAAACAGCAAAGAGAGAATAGCTAAAATGTCTTATCACTTGCTATAGATGAGAGTCTTGGGACATAAAAGACACGCACAAGTTGCCCTTTTGTCAGGTATATGACTTCCCAAGGTCCAAAAGAAGAACTCCTAGGATTGCTAGCGCTCTCGTGACAGACAAGAAGGGAAGATGTAAACCATGCTAAAATACCCTGAAGACAATAAGATTGATTTACATAAAATTGTTTAAATACCAAATGATAGAGCCTGAAGTATGACTAAAAAAATAAAAGGGTAACAATGATTCTTCGGAGCAAAACAAACCGCGAAGTCCTTAAGTTTCACTGAATAATACACCAAGAAGGGCTTTGTGCCCAAATATTTCCGGTCAAAATAGTAAAGCCATGAATTTGGTAATCAAGATTGTTAGTAGTATCTTGTCAAAAGCACTCTACCATTGTCAGTTTCAAGAATTATAGAACGAAAAAGAGACCCAGTATTCCGATTTCCTTTTTCACAATAAACTGCGATGGCTTTCTAAAGGTTGAAACTTTTGCTTTGTGCTTGAATAAAATAAATACATTGCTAAATGGAAAAAAAGACATTAATCACACTGAATTAGAGAACAACTAATGGTTGCAAAAAATTTTACTTAATGGTGGATATAACAGAGAAATTAAATGAGCTGAATCTAAAACTGCAAGGAAAGGTAAACCCATCCTATGTTTTGGTAGAAGAATTGGTATGTTTAAAACACAAACCAATCCTTTTTGCAGAAGATATTCAGACTGGTAAGTTACTTCTTTATCAATATCTAAAGGAATATTGCAATAAAACCAGTGCAACTTTTGACAGGAAATACTTCATCTCAGTTGTAAATAAAAATGATACATTTTTTGACAGATTTGAACTATTTAAAATCAACAAAACCATTGTAGCATTCATAGTAAATGCTCTCAAGACAAATAGTAAGGAAATCCACATTGATCCATTTGAAATTGATACTAGATCTTTAGAAATGCAATTCAATTTAAAAAGTAAAGCTCTGTGGAGTGGAAAATTTAAAGAGTTGAAAAGCACAACAACAAGCTCAAAATTGGAACCAGTGAAATCTGCCCATGTGAAGTATCCCCAGAGAATGCCGACCACGTCCTCCAAAACTGCTCTCTTTACCAAGAGGCCCGTATAAGACACTGGCCCCAAATCACCCCAATAGAAAGAAAACAATATGGAGAGCTCCCTGATTTGGAACCCACTGTGCAGTTCATCTCATGTATTGGTCTAGTCATCTGAACACTCCAAAATAACAATGAGAACGAAGAAGAAGAAGAAAATCAAGTTGGAAGAGTTTGAGGTCCAGAAAATTTATGCACGTAAGGCAACAAAAACGGATATGAATAAATTAAAATTACTATTTATTGTTGGTAAGAAAAAAAAAGTGTGTGACTCCTTAAAAACTTAAAAATTTTGTAAATTGTAATTTTTGGCTCTTTCAACTCAAAAGGTGTGCCGACCTCTGCACTAGTGATGGGCGAAAAAGTTAGAAACTTTTAGTTTATATTATATTAACCAAAAAAAAACAAATAATAATTAAGGCCAAAGTTTAACTAGAAAAAAATAGCGTTTAGTTAAAATCGTAGTTTATTTGTAATTTAACTTTTTTAAAGTAACAAACTAAAAAATTTAATTAAAATTTGTACAACTTTTCAACATCAACATAATAACATGTGTTCACAGTGTTGCGTTTGATCTGCCAGCATAAGACATGATTATAGCTGATAAGACTATGATAAGAAAAGAACTTATCTTCATAAATACGGGCACGACATGGTCAAAAACTCAAACTCTGTTTCTACATTATAAAATGATTTTTTTAAGAAGATAAGTTCTTATGCCGGCTGATCAAACTTATTAGAATTAGATTTACTTACTGACTTGGGCGTCTTAGGCCTTAGCCTTACGAATTTGTTTCTAATTTTTGTTGACGTTTTTGAAATAAAGCGAAAGTCGGGAAATAAGCGCATGCGCCGTAACTTAAGTAATGTAACTTCCTGTCTTTTTTTTAATTCGACTTATGAATTTTTTACAATGTTCGTAGCGCTCCTAAAAAAGTCTCCAAAAATCCTAAAGTTCTCCTAAAAATTACCAGAATTCTCCTTAAATTTTGTCCACGCTCCTAAAATTTTCGCCCAATATTTAAAAAAATATATATTTTGCTTATGTCTTGCTAAAAGGGGGGGGGGGGGGGGACAACAGCGTAACTAGGCATTCTGATCGCATGACGTTACGGGCTGGCTACGTTAATAAGCTGACCTGTGACGCGTCTACACCGCCTTTCACCCACTTGTTAAGCTCGACCTCGTGATGGAGATGACCTTAGCTCAGGCAAGCATCTCACCTGGCATCATTTTTGTGAAGGCACAAGGCAGCGTAGAAATGGTTGTTTCCTTTCATTGTTACGACTGAAGACGCGCTAGATCTAGTGTGTAGTGACTATTGTCTATAATTAGAGCAATTACCACCCTAATGTGTAGGCATTAGGCTACACCCCTCCGGGTCCTACCTAACTTATAATCTTGTTGTAACAGTAAGAGTGACTTCGCGTGGAAAGTCCGTAAATCATCTAGCTAGAAATAGTATCTAGATTTAGATATAAGTTAGATCTAGTAACTCAATAATTAGCACCTAACCTGAACACTTCGTGAATTTTAGCCAATTTAGGCTAATCATCCCAATACATCCTGAAAAGAGCGCGAATTTTAGTGACTTAGAATTATAGATCCTGAGTCTAGATTTACGGTAGATTCAGTGAAGATAATTCGCACGCAGCCGTGAAAAGTCCGCGAATTTTAGTGACTTAGATCTAGAGTCTAGATTTACGGTAGATTCAGTGAAGATAATTCGCACGCAGCTGGGAAAAGTAAGTCCGTAAAAGTGATTTCGGTCAGGGAAACTACTAAGTTGAAAAAGAAATTGTGCTTGAAAAAAAAAAAAAAACACCACCTATAGGTCTGATACCCCATTATTTAGTAAGCAAATGTCAACTAAACATGCAAATAGGCCTGTATATTCCAGGCTCTGCTTATGAGGATTTAAGCACAGTTAATAAAAGAATTACAACATGACCTCAAATGCACACCATGACTCTAGTATCTATAAGATATACATAGGTACTAAAAATGTATATATTTCCACCACAGGGAATACACATTATGAAGGCATCTCTAAGTATGTTTCTTATTTTTTAAAAATGGAAAAGCAACCATTTGTGATGTTTTTAAAAAATCTTAGAAAAAAAAAAGGTCAGAAGACTCTCAAATCAACGATTCATTTGGGAACTCGTGTGAGGCAAAGCGGGTGAGTTGGAAAAACTTTTTATCATTATTATTTAGTGTGTCTTCGCCTGTAACATTTATGTTCATGTATCATCACCATGTTAGCACTTAGTTGAATCTAAACATTACATTTGTGAAAACCTTTAAATATGTGTTCCTCATTTACTCGTCAATGTTGACTGTACTCCCCACGGTGGACATCCACCCTACAACTTAGTTAATCCTATTGTCTATTTATGCATTTGTTATTCATTCATATCTATATTCACCTGGACCTACTCACGTCTAGATTATTTCCTTACCTGTGCATATGTACCTGTATATGTGAACATTTATATACATATAATTATGCTTGTTTTTGCTATGCACGTATTGTGCTGTTAACATGCATCCTTTAGGCCCGAGAATCAGTCTCGCGTGTCTACACCATTATTTTCGGCAGGTCGGCCTGCATAGTTATGCACCCTTTTTTTACCCCCCCCCCCTCCCTTCTTCTTGTCACGGTCATCTGGTCACGAGCGACCGTGGACTTGTTTACCTGTGGGTCAATGAGGTCACAGGGGCTACAACCCTGTAATATGGTCCCCCTGTCTCCCTCCTCATTTATGCCCCTGCCTTGTACATTTATATGTGTATTCGCAATATTGTTATTATATTATTTGTACAGCAATTATTACCATACCTAGTGAAATGTCGTTAACATGTATCTTAGTTAGTCTGAGGGAGACGCTCCTATCAAGGACGCGCCCCTCGCCAACCAGCCTGTATGGTTTAATAATTCAGGCTCCTCTCACGTCTCATCTTATAGCCTCTTACATCAGGGCTGGCGTGTTTTGTTGCCTTAAGGTAGACCCCAGCAGCTCTCCACACATTCCCGTTGAAAGTGAGTCACTCATCACCCTCGACCAGAACTGACGGCATTCCAGGCTGGGCAAAGAAAGCGCTTCAGGGACACCCTCAAAGCTTCTCTGAAGGCGTTTAGCATAGACCCTGGCACCTTGGAGACAGAGGCACATGACAGAGCATCATGGCGTCGCGCTGTGAAAACTGGCGCACAGGTTGCTGAGGAAAAAAGAACAACGCTGGCAGAAGAAAAACGCCACAAAAGAAAAGCAAGACAAACGACACTAGCCCCAGCTGGAATAACCTGCCCAGTGTGCGGCCGAACATTCCAGGCTCACATAGGTCTCACCAGCCACATGAGGAGGCATAAAACCCCAGTGCAAAGCCCTCAGCCCCCTGGATGACAAAGTGGTCATCATCGAACCACGATGGACGAACTATATATATATATATATATATAAGAAAACTTTTTTTTTTCATACTATCGCACCGATTATTCAGATCTAGCAATAGAAATATTTTGACATAATTGTTTGGTAACCATAATGCTCAAAAGCCATATTGGTACAACCAGTAATTACTTTTTTTTGTGTGATCTATATACATTTAGTTATAATGTCAATATATTTAAGCAATAATGGACATGCTATATTAGAGGACATGTTTTATTAGAGGGAAAAGAAGAGAAAGGTGGGAAAGAGATAGTGTGAGATAAGTAGAAGAGAGACAGAGAAAACAGAGATGAGAGATGCACAGAGAAGGGAGACAGAATATTAGAAGAGCGGGATAGAAGAATAGACGAAGAAGGAGAGAAAATAATCGCTTATGAAACAACTACAATTCAAACAATTTGTGTTTATTTTTCTGCTCTTACTAATGAGGACTTCCATTACAGCTTCAACAATACTGTAAATTATTTTTTGAGTGACAGCCTTCACCAGTGCCATTAAACCAACCAGACATCATAATTTAATTTGACCTAATTGCATCCTCCACAAATAGGCACTTCTACTCAAGGGACAATTAATCTTTGCTGATGGACATGAAGGTTGCAAGATTTTCCAAGTTACGCTTATTAAAAAAGAAAATCTCCATCCTGTTGATGTCGACTTTCTTCTATAAAATTAATTAACTGGGAAGCTAGGAGATTAAACATAACCTTGTGCCAGAGTGGTATTTAAGAAGAAATCGTACTTCTGTCATCCTTTTGTGACAAATGCCTGTAATAGAGTGTCTTCCTGTTTCGTGCTATAGATTCTGTTAGAACTCATACTGCTAAATTCTGTACAGAACTGAAACTTGTCGAAAGTCTTTGTTTCATGGACAGTTTAAAAAGTCTACTCCAGGAACGAAACAATGCATGCATTCTTGTGCTGAACTTTCGTATCAAGAAATTAAAACATGGAATGTTTCATATATAT